>NC_039768.1:342500-352500 GCF_004193775.1 Glycine soja | reverse complement strand
GTAGAAGCAGTTCCTAGTAAAGATTATGGTTCTCGGGTTTTCAATCAATTAATCCCACAAACAACAGGGGAAGCTTAACTTAAGCGGAAATGAAAGAGTAGGGTGAGGGATAAGGGGGGAAGCCACTAAATGGAAGGCTTCGCTCGCTCTAACGCTCGTTTAGTAGACAGCGAGTGCATAAGCCTTTTTTGATTTTATAGGGGCGAGTACTACACGAGCTCGTAAGTCAAGTACTACACGAGCGAAGGAGAGCGACCTCATCTTGCTTGCTTCTGGCGAAGCTTCTAGAAGGCCCACCACTTCATAGGAGCGATAGCGAAGCCGTATAAAGGCAAACAGCCCGTATAGCTCGCAATAGCGAGCCTACTTTTAGCTTTTTTTACTTTACCGCGGGACCTTAGAAAGTAAAGAATATCATCAGTAAGAGTGGTTGCTATTGACTTCTCGAGTATGCAAGGCCTTTTTTTCGTCTTTTTCGGCCTGTTGGTACTTGTCGAATTGAAACTCGATAATCAGAAGATTCGCCAACATTACCTATTTTATTAGTGGATTCGGGGCAACCCCGGGGTAAGTACGTGATTTCAAATTGCATGTTAAATATGATCCTCCTTTTACTGTTAAAGTACCATCTCCGCCTTTGCTATCTATGCTTCCTGGTCGCTAGACTCATTCTTCTACTTTACTTCCAGCTACTCTGCTCTGAGCTTAAGAAAGGTTCAAAAGTAAGTAGCTTTGGTTGCCGCTAAAATAGGATGTGATTTTTGTAGTTGTGAATTCCAGAACTGGTCAATTCCCCTTCTCCTTTCGGGAACTCTCTTCTCTAGGGATTCCTATTCTATTTCTATTGACTCTTCGCCGTCTACAACACAAAAAGTTTTGGTAACTTACTTACAGATTGTATCTTAAATAAAAGAAAGATCAACATCCTTTAAGCTAAGACTAAGGAATGGGGGGAACACTACCGATCCCGAGACAGACGACGAAGCTACATCGATTACAAAAAAATCCAGTGGTGGCAGACCCTTTCCCGGCCCCTACAATCAAGCAACCTCACCAATGTGAATGAAAGAAAGGGCACCACATACATCTCGACTAGTTCGTGCCTGCGGAGCGAACAAAAACCTATTATGAATTCAGATTCCGACTCCGAAGTCCGGATATTTGGTTGCTTTGTACTCGACCCATGTGGTTCGGCTTGTTGGGCCACCTCACTTAACCAAACATCTCCGAGAAGAAGTTCTACCAGATCTACAGCACTTGCTGCTTCATGCCCGGTTGCATCTTACTCTGCTGGTTCACCTTCGAAACAGGTCTCCGCACCTGAGACACATCCTTCTCCTGTTGCTTATTCTTTTTCCTATATTGTGGTGGCTTATTCAGCGAGCTGGAGCTCCTACTGTTCCCGCGCCAGCTTCCACTCTAGCTCCCTTCGGCCTCGAAGATCATCAGGTTCCATCCAACTCACTCTAGTTTCTATGTTAATTGGTTTTGTACTTCTGCATGTTGGGAATCAAAATAGAATAAGATTTTCTACTTGACTTTATAAGTGATCAACTAGGTTTTTAATCCCTCGCTTACACTCTTTTGGGCTAGGTTATGTAGGAGGTCGTACATTTCACCAGACTGTGGGACAGACACGTCCCAAAATCCGTTCTCCCCCCTTCTGGTTATAATAGACCCAGAACCCCTGCATACCTTTTTTCTACCAGAAGGCCTCCCTGGCTTCTTATTTAGGTTCTATCTTTTGTAGATTCAGGTCTGGAAAGTACCTTTGCCCTGCCTGATGCTGTAGCAGCTTATACTGATGCGTTGTATCCTTACTCGGCTCGGGCTCTTTTGATTGATTCCAAAGCCTAGGATCAAGACTTTCGTTCCTGGTTTTGGTCAGAGAGGGCTTTCAACCTAGAATTCCTGGGCAAAGCATTTTCTTTTCCAAAGAGTTTCAAACCGCGCAGATAAAGCATCCGATTCAGCACCCGACGAAGCAGACGCTAGAGCAGCTACTAGAGAATCCGCAGACGCTGAAGTCTCAGCCGAACAAAGGCAGTCGATACCACAGGAGAATCAACCAAATCCATATCATAGGAAAGCAGAAAAAGAAAAGCTCTATCCTCCGCCGATGAATAAGTAACAACAAGGGTTGGCGGTTTTAGAACATATTAAAGAGCAGCCATAGGATGAAGCAGAGTAAGAATAAGAAAAGGAATGTTTAGGCTTTTTTGAACCAATAACAAAGAAAGTGGGTAGCAGGTGTGGTGTAGTAAAAGGGTTTCGAAGCTTGTGAGGATTCAGCTTCCAATTGAGTGTGTTAAGTATAGACTTTCCACATACATAAATAGGGCTTTTTAGCCATTCGACGTTTTGTCTCTTTTTTTCCCAATGCTGCCAGAAATAGAAACAAGCGGCTAAGCCCCTGCTTGATAAAGCAAAACAAAAATGCGGGTAGCTCGATCGATCACATACATGGCTTCGATTGGTTTCGGTCTAATCAATGTATAGGGGTCCACCTAATCTTTCCGCAGGTACGATCTAGACGACCACATTCCTGTTGGGCTAACTCGCCCAATCAATCCAATGGCTTCGCCCGTTCCAGTCCCGTTAGAGAGATCCAAAACTGGATATTCGGAGCCTATCGATCCCGCGTCTATTCGTTCTCTGACCAGTTCCATATACAGGGACCATGTGCCACCAATAGCAAAACAACTGGCGGCCGAATCCAATGCCAGTCCCAGCAGTGGACTCCATTGACCGAGTATAGGCGCCATTCCGCCCGCCCGGATTGGTTGTTGCTGTTGGGAGACTGAGCTTTATTTTGATATGATGGAAGAACCCCCGACGGCTAGGCATTTTGTCCTCCCCCCTACCGGTGCATCAATCCAGCGCATTTAGACCTGTCCTAGCGGAATGGACAAAACCCTATCTTGGTTGGAGAAAGCCAGTCCAGAGAGTCTGGTATTTTGTTGGTAATTCCACTATCACTTGAAAACTTTAAGAAAAACCTCCCTATGAAAGCCCTGTTGATAGATTCAGGCAAGCAAATATCAGACCTAAACCCGACTAGCTTCAGTAGCCTCCCTCTCTAAGCTAAGAAAGTATTAAACTCGTTCTTTCACTCAGACTTGCTCCTGCAGTGGTAGTCATCGGTGGCATATTGCCGAGAAGCGTCATCCTCGTTGATTGGGATAAGTTCTCGATTGGATCGGATCAGAAATCCATTTTTTTATTCGGTATGGATAAAGATCCAGTCATGAGCGATAGTTCCAAGGACAGCTGACTACCGCTAAAAGTCAGGAAAAAAAGGTGGATGGATGAAAGATAAGTGGGACTTTCAAGCAAGGCCGGCATGGGCTACGCGGGCCCCTAAGACCGTCCAATATCTTATATCGATCTTGGTTCCGCGTATCGCGCTTTATCGGGTGAGAGCAGGCCCAAAAGATGAGAACCTGCCCACAAGATGTAGGTGCCATTTGTGGCAAAAGCGAGGAACGAGTGACCGCACCCTTGTCTAACGGATTGGGCTAAGAGAGGGGGAAGAGTTAGTCTTTCTGCCATCGATTACAGGCAAAGCACTTTGTGAGCATATATATCTGGTCATCCCTTTCATTTAAATTAGGAATCTCACATCCCGATCTCTTTTTCCGCCTTTCGTCTTTCCAGTCAAGCAGTGGTTCCTGCTCTTGCCTCTCTATTCTATGTCCGTTGCTTGTTCCCTTCTCTTTCACCATGGAGATGTGATTACAAGATTTGGATGCCAACAATCTCGATAAAACGCACTGTTCATGCCAATACACAAGGGTGACATGAAGAAAAATATCAAAATTTCCCGGTTTTGATACCATTTTATTACTGACATGACGAAAAAGAAGCGAAGTGGACTTTCCCTTGAACGAACGATTCTTCCTTTGTTGAGATAGAGTCGACAAACTAAGCTAAGCGTTTTGACATTTTAAAAAAGAGGATCCTAAGTTCTCAAGATGGGCGTATAACCAGTTTTTACTTTTTTGAGGACCTAAAGCGGGCATTGATCGATAGTACACCTTCCTATTCATATTCTTTATTCCAATTTGGCTGGTTCACCCGCGTTGAACGTGACGAGAATAGCCTTTTCCAGCATAACCACCGGCTTCTACAGTCTAGCTGGAATCCCTCCCCCCTTCGGGGTCGAGTTACTTCGTTCCCTTCTTTTTTTGCCAATCAATATCATTTCATGTTCCAACCTGGGCATTATGGTGGAGACACCAGAGATCACATCTGATCCTATGATCCATCCTGAAATTCAAATTCATTCTTGGTAGGTTTCGCAATCAAACCTTCCTGGGCGAAATGGGTTTAGTCTTTCCTCCACCCAGCAGCAGCAGATTGCGCGGCACCTCGCGAAGCTATCCATTCTAACCTGTCTTTGCCTAGCAAGATACGTCTAGTTCTCCCTCCGCTTGCCTATCTCAGTAGGAAATTGGAACAGTCTCCGATTTCAAAGGCGAAGCCGAGGGGGTCCCATTCCAATGAGAATCAAAGGCAATCGGGAACGGGTTTTCATCCCCCCTTTTTGTTCTCGTCTAAGCAGTCGGCCCAGTCTCGTACATACAAGTAGAGATCTTTTCTTTGAATTTCTTTAATATTGATTTTATACTTAATAAATTTGAATCCGTGTATATAATAATATTGAAAAGAATAACAAAAAGCAGTCTCTTATATACTTTATATACCGAAATCCAACGCCTATTACGAAGCGCCTGAGTGAGATTACTTAGCATGCACTGAACTACGTAGAGCCAGAACGACCTATCACCAACTTCAATGATTCACTTTGAACAAAACAGCACCGAGCAGAGCTTAACGAAGACCTGTGCCTGACGGATCTTTCTCCGATGATGAGTCTCTATTGGAATGGACGGTAGCTTCAGACGATGCGCCCCTCTTCGCCAGATGGATCAGATGTAGGTGGCCTGGAAAAAGAAGTTCCGCTCTTCTCTCTTGACATGAGACTAGGTTGGGGGAGTTTAGTGAGCGAGGATAAGAGTCGGTAGCTGTTAAAAAGAATCAACAGGTCCTCTTAGGTATTGAAATCCAATGGGATCAAGAGCTCCAGAGCAGAGCTAGGAGTTCTATGTCTAGGTTGAGGAGTTTTTCTTCTTCTTAATCTTAAAGAAGGGAGAACTGTTATGAAAACAGAAAGGTACAGCCTGTTGGAACACAAAATAAAAGGAAAGGACTCAATGCAATGAGGGGGAAGACCCACTTAGAAAGACTATGGTATAGAGGAGTTCTTACGGTTTAACTACAAGATACAAGAAAAGCCCTTGCAGGCAAAAGAAGGCATACCAACTTCAACCCCGGTCAGTTTCCACACCTGAGGACTAATCCGGATATTAGCTAGTTTTGGGGAGATGGACTGATTCATCCTTGGTTCTATAGTTGAAAGGTATGTATGGTGAGCAGATCATAGGGGAGTCTCTTTCTTTCTCTTTGGCTGTGAGGGACGACTAAGCCAAAACCATTAGCGAAGAAAGAGGAGTTTCGCTCGTTGACTAGGAACCGGAAAGACGTCAAGGAGAGACGAGGCGTTAGCACATCAGTGGAGTCGGGAGAGGTTCATGGTAGAGCCAAGGCCAATCCCCTTTTGAAGATGTTGCCTCAACAGAAAGAGAATCTGGAGAAAGGAAGAGGTTATTAACCGTAGGAACTGATACCGAAGGATATGGGTTGGCTTACGGCTCGATTAAGCAGTTTCATTTCACAACTAACCTTTCTTTGTCTAATAGTTCGGAAGGGACCCCTATAGTTAAGAAAGATCCCCCGGCATTGGAAAACCAGTCCATTTTATTTTTACTTATTCATTGTTCTTAATGCCATAGAAGGAACTGCTAGAGGTCTTTCATTTGCTGTGAAAGAATCTTACTCTCTCGATGAGACATCGGATCTGACTTTTCCAATGAATACCAGAGATCTTCTTCAAAAAGAACTTAACTTCTACCCCGGCTAATTTCATCCAAGTGGGAAAGAAAGAACTGTTACAGAAGGAGGACGTTAATCATTAACCGCTGCTAGTGCTTGAGAATAAGCTGCAATCTAACTCGAGCAATTCAATTTCTTTTTCATGTCAACATGTCCGCCTTCAAAATAAAATGAAGTGAATCTACGAGCGGTAGGGATAAGATAGCCACGAGCAGTAGATAGAGAGACAAGGTTTACGTTAGCTAAGCTGGCATCAGTCAAGGGATTTACCACAAAAAGCACTATGCAAGCTAGGAGGGATTCACCTTTTTGGCCTAAGGCATGGGGTTCGTCACCGTTCCTTCGTAACTCTCTTTGCTTTCTTACTGTCCCGTTGTTGCAATAACCGGTGCTTTAGGAAGAGTACTCGTATCAGCCCTTGGCATATTCCATCCCATCTTTAATCTCCTTTCCAGTGCGCCAAGCCAATCTCCTGTCATTCCAGTCAGTGAGATAAGAGAGGTAAGAGAGGACTGGAAATCGTTATTCTATTCTCTAGGATGAGGTTATTTGATATCCTGAGTATATGCACTGTGTGTCAATACCCAGGAAGGAGATCCGCTACGGATAAAGAGCCACTCGAGGTATAAGCTGTGACACCCAACCCAGCTGAGAGAGAAAAAGCATGTCAGTCAGGAAATAATGAAATAAGGGTGTGGTTAGATTAAGTGCCAACGGCAGGGCTATCTTTTACGTCACGCATGCTTAGCTAATTGTCTGAGCGATGCTTACTCAGCTCTCATTCTCATAGCTATACCGAACATCTTTTGCACTGTATTTCGCGACATAAGAGCTTTGTGCAAGTGAAGAAAAAGTAAAGAACGTGGATCACACCCGTATTGAATGTTAATGTGGACAGGTCAGAAAGGGCGTAGCAGCAGCAAAACAAAAGACGGTTGAATCTTGGTAGTTGTGGTCGTGACAGGCACTCGGGCTGACAGCCATCTTAGTGAGGTAGTATATTTCGTTGAAGTAGCGGGTCTCCCCCATCTGGTACTTCTCGTTCTAGTCAACGAAGGAACAATCTTTCGAGGAATAACCTTTTATGTAGTTGGACTACCAGGATTATTCAATAGTAGTAGGTTCAGGATATCTAATACTAATAAGAAAAGGGCTTCTTGTCGGCAAATACCCAGTTTCTCCCTTCTCATCAACGTATTTGAAGCATTGATGAAGGGTGGAAGGTACCACGCTGTGGATCCAAGCAGGAAGTTTAGGAGGTGTCACCGTCAATCACGTAAGAAGTGACCTCAGTCTTCAGATCCCATGTTTGGCACACACAAGAGACGAATCTTGCCGATGGCTGCGAGTCGGCATTGTACCCCGGAATAGTAACCTTGGTCTGACTTAGCCGGCTCGTAGGAATTCATTCCAAGATCGGCTAGGGCCCGCAGTGGCATCACGTTGATGGAGGCCCCAGGGTCGATCTCTACCCGCGGTAGCCTTCTTTCTTTCGCCGATGTCACCGGTGAGAAAAAGAGGCCGCTTATGTATGCTTCTTCCTGTCCAGCAAGATGTCTTCTGTCGAGAAGGTTATATCTGCACTCTGGACTTTCTTCATTGGTGCTTCCATGTACTCATCTTCGATGCTTTGAACTTCCACCCTGTTGACATGTAGGGCATACTTTTCTTTGCTTCCTACTACTAAGCTTTCTTCCTATCTACGGTAGCTGACGCAGCAAGACCCGAGGAATCAGATACGGATCTTTTTCAGTCTCTTTCGCTGGGGCAAAGCAAAGAGGGAGGACTTTCGGAAGAAGGCGTCGTCCGCTGATGATCTTGAGGTTGGGAGGCAGGTCAGGGGGAGAACTAATGCTTGTGGATAGCCCGCTAAAACTCCTGACTTAGGCTTTCCCCCCGGAAGAGCTGATGCTACTTACTAAGATACTTCCGTTAGTGAGGAGATAACTATAGGCTTTAGCCCAAAGACAGAGTCAGGGATTTCTTAACAATCGAGTCCCTCCTGAAATAAGACAAGACAGGGGGTGGAGTGAGCCTAGAGTAGAATAAGACTCCCTCTTAAACTCTCAACTCATACCAGGGCAGGCAGGGAAAGACTGAGACTACCGATACCGAGCCGGGGTTGATGAAAGATCACAGGATAGATACCCTATGGTTTGGTTGGTCTCTATGCCTGCTTCACTTCGTAGCATTAAGGGGACAGTGCAATGAGGGAAATCGACTAGGAACGCGATGTCTTCCCATAAAATGAAGAGTGGAGGGGACTTCGACTGCCTTCTTGTATCGGGTGAAGAGAAGGGGGTGGTAGGCTTAGTAGGGCTCGAACCTACAATATTACCGTTATGAGCGGTACGTTTCAACCAATTAAACTATAAGCCCCTACGGATCTCTACATGCAATTCGCTCACTTCGGGAAGAGTGGACGGAAAGAGGAGGCCTTTGCTCTATCTGCTTCTTCCTCTTCCCAGGAATGAACCATTGGATAAAAAAATGATTTTCTTCTTTGTTTGTATATATATTTGTATATATAAATAATAAAATAAAGATTAAGCAAGCGGCCCTTTCGTGACTCAAACTGCCGGTACGCTTTCCGGCTCGCAACGACTCAAACGGGCGGGGGCTATCTATTTGCTTGCAATGCGGGCTGTTCGCCTTTCGGATTCGGAAAGGGTTCGCCTATTTGATTTTGATTCAAAAGGCGCTACTAAACTACTCTAGTACAGCTAGTGTTAGTAGTACAACAGAATGCCGTTCACCCCGCAATCCCTTCTTCTTCAAGAGCTCCCTATTCTCTAGCAGCCCCTTCTTTCACAGCTCCTTCTCAAGCACTTGCCATTGTCTGGAAATTTGCCTTGCCCCATTCTTCGATTATTGGCGCATCAATTCCTTGCCTTTGCTCTCATTGCTGCTGGAAGTCCAGTCTTTTAAGTTAAGTGAAATCCCAAAAATGGAAAGTAAGTAGTCATTGTCGGGATGGAAAGCTACTCTTCAACCACTTATTTAAGCGCTATGCACCTAAGCTCAGTCTTTCTGGCAGCTATCTTGCTAAACCTAGATTCTTGCTAAATAGTTCCTTTTTCTTCTCTCTTTATGCTCGAAATCGTACTCATTCGACATCGAATTTCATGGGCTGGGCATACCTTCTTTAGCTTAGCTCATTTTTCTCTTTCTTTGACTTTGAGGAAGATCCCACGAATCGTCTTCTATCGACATCGTCTGCTTACTCTTATCGTACGCTCTTCTTACCCAACCCAAATCGTCTGGTACTTTGTCCGCTCTCCCTTTCCTGGTGAAGGAGAGAGAGTTTTACAAGCTGATGCAGCTAAGAAAGTCTCGTTGAAAGCAGGAACGAAGACTGTGACGACTATTTGAACTAGTTTCAAAGGCTTGATTGACCCTTGGGAGTGAATCTGGCTAGGGCGCCCTCGTAAGGCGTAGGGTAGGGATTTGAAACCGGAGGCCTCTCCTCATCTAGTTCTTTCGTTACGCCGAGAAGAAGCAGAAAGAAGCTTGGAAGAAGAGATGGTCAATCTTCTCTTATGGGCGAGACTGCTAAAAAAGAGGCTCTTTAAAGCCAGAACGAGTCCTCTCTTGCGGGAGGGATAGGCGGGAAAGGGGGAGGAGGTCTTCAGTCACTCCGTTTTTGAATTGGGTCACGAATGGTATTCGATTTCTTTTAACAGCAAAAAAGCATTCGAACTTGGGAGATGCGAAAAAGAATAAGGTTCTTTTTTATATTCCTTCTTCAAGATAGTACGCACAGGTGAGAACATCCCTAATCGAATGGCCTAGCTTTGCTTCTTCCTCTTTCTCTGCTTCGGTTTACCAAAGGGGGTGAGGTCGACCTTCTTTCGGTGGTACCTTTTCTGTCTAGCTCGTTCTCTTGGTCAAAAGCCACAACTACTCCTTATTGGCCACTAAGAATCAGAATCGCCCGGGATGAGTGAGAGCTAAAAGAAAAGCCTAGCGGCAATTCCCGATCTTCTCTTGATAGAAAGATCATATCAACACCGAAGACAGATCGTAGTTACGAGAAGAAAGGTAT
>NC_039768.1:300000-335000 GCF_004193775.1 Glycine soja | reverse complement strand
GTAATGGACTTCCTTTAATTCTTCCTTAGCCTTAGATGTCCTATCATAGATTATCGAACCTCCGACAGACTCCCCATGCATGCGTTCTTTCTCTCCTCCCCTCAGCCATACATCTCTTTTTTTTCTTTTGGCCGTTTTTGTTAGGCATTGAACCCCACCTTAGGTGCTGAGTGGTGTCCTCCCCTCCCTAATACCTAACAAAAAGTTCCGTCTATGGAGCCTAAAGCTTAAACCATGGCATGGCAGTAAGCAGTAAGTTGGCCTAGTCTCTTGCCCAGCCTTCGCCTTCTTCAGTGGCCAAGTTGAAGCGTTCAACGGTTCTTCGGCCTACCACCTTTCTTTTTCAAGGTTGAGCTTGTTCAATTGAAGCTAATGCTATGCTGCCCTTCCCTTGTTCAAGAGAAGGCGAGGACTTTTAGCTACCGGCCCAAACAAAAGAGATTAGCCTCTTGATCGATCGATTGATTGGATTGCAGTACGAAGGGGTTTAAGAAGGAGGCATTGGAGAGAAGTAGGCATGGTGGCCAACCAAGGCAGTGAAATCGAGACAATCAATCGGAAGAGGGTTTAGTTAGGAGTCCGGGTTCCATCCTATAAGTTGAAGGAAGGGAGCAAAGGAAGTTCTCTTTGCCCTTAGTCTTGGGTTCAGTGAATAGGGAAATTAGGTTAGTCTTATTCCCTAGCTGAGTGAATAGGCCGATATTTCGTATAGTGATAACGCTTTCTCTGAGAGGGGTCTCTTTTCTCTGACTTGACTCAGCTTGACCTACTTGACTCAGCGGTTAGAGTATCGCTTTCATACGGCGAGAGTCATTGGTTCAAATCCAATAGTAGGTAAGGCCGAAAGCCCTGCGCCAGCATGACAGCAAGCACGGACTGGCGGAGTCAACTGAATGACCAAAGCATCGGTTGCTTCCACTTGTGGCCTTCTTCGACCGCCTTGACACCTTAATCTCAGGGAACCCCCTCTCCTCTCTTCTTCTCTTCATGTATGTGGGCTGCCTGCCCCGTCCCGAATAGACGAACAGGAACAAGCTAAAGGCGCGAGAGAGAGTTTATACTCAATGCACCTCCCCTCTTCCACAATTAGGTGAAGACCAGGGGGCCGGAAACCCCAACGGGAAACCTTTCACCGCGCCACACGATTCTTTCACGAAGCGCTCTCTCAGACGCACTCCTGCCTCCGCAAGCAAAGAGGTTTCAAAGATACCACCAGGCGACCAAGTGAAAGTGAACAGCCCCGAGCAAATCTTCTAGAGAGCGTACCCGTTGTAGCCAAAAAAAGAAATGAACACATCTATAGTTGTGGACAGTAAAAAAAGAGGTTCTTCGAAGCTGTGCTAATGGTGGTCAAGGATAAGGTACTAGTTTCAGTGGGAGACATTAAGTCTGCATGAGAAATCTGGGAGACTCCACAGAGAATGTATGAGTCAGTGACAATGGTAAACATTTTCTTCGGCAACGGTTTTTTCCAAGCAAGATGCAAGAGGGGACGAGCGTGTCTCAGCACTTAGACAAGATGGAGAATCTTCTCCAAGAATTTTTAGCAGTGAGAGTCAAAATGACTGATCGTGATTAGTGACCGGGAAGTCTGCTGAAGTCGTTTGAGTCTTTGACAACCACTCTCTCCCGTGAAACTCCTCCTTTAACTATGATTGATCTGACCATTTTCTTTAGGCAGAAGCTGAAAAGAGATTTGAACAGCAGTCTGAAAAGAAAAGACTAATGCTGCGCAAAAGAATTTCAAAAGAAGAATCTATTCATCTCCTTAATTCGAAAGACGACAATCAAAGCATCACGACCGATCTAAAAGTGCTTTCCTTCTAGCTTGACTTGTTCTATTAGGTATGTGGCTTGGACCTACCAATCATCCTCTCCCCCTTTCCCTAAGGGGAAGTGTAGGCATCTGAGAGGCCCCGTGCAGTGCTTGCCTTTCTACCTCTCTCCGTATTGCATTCATCCCCACCTTTTATAGATTCAGTCTCTCTCTTCTATGTAATTTCCAGATCCGATGGTGCCTGTGGAACTGTTGTGGCGGGGAATGTCCCTAGTTGTGATGCTTGCTGCTCTGGTTCCCTTTCGCCCTTCGACCGTCGTACACGTGATTGAGACTCCGCACCTTGCTCGCTTCCTTGTTGGCCGACAGGCCTCCTACTTGACTCGGAAGCAAGTGCGTGTAAACATGCCCCCAGCCTGGGCATTTCCTATACTATACTGGTAGCAGGATCGGCCACCCCGGCCCCAGCATTGCTCTAATTGGAGCTCTGAGCTGGAGCAGTCTTGCTTTGGCTCCCCTGACCGACCTCAGGCCTCCAGATCAAGTGCGCATTCCCATACTGTAGGATGGGCCTGAGTTGAGGGGAAAGCTCATTGAACTTGATACCTTTTTCTTTATCATGAGACTGAGGCCTCCCTTCCATCAAGCTTATGAACTTATCATGGGCCTTTAGTTAGTGTTGACTCGACAATTGGCTTAAGACCCGTGACCGTCTCGTACATTGGGCTGAGAACAGTAGCCACCTGTTGTATCATCCTCAGCATCATATCGTGATTCTCTTTTCCCACTTGTTGCCTAATCATAGCCACCTCTTGGTTGGTAATTCTTGCAGGTGCCACAGCAGGAAGGGGGTTGGCGGAGCCACGACAGCGAGATTGGCCTCCGCGGCTATATGCGAAGATCCTTCAGCAGGAGGGTGTCTGGTCCCTTCCGCCGTAGTCTCGTGTTTGCCATGAAGAGTACCATCCAAATGGACCTACGGATGAGATCTCAAACCGCTCTTCCTGGACTAACTGCCAGAAAACTACCTGAGAATGAACCTGGGTACTCACTTTAGAGTAGATTCCTTCCGACTCGGGATACTACCCATTCACTCACTGTGCCATTTCGGCACACCCTTGCGGCTGGTTAACGTAGTCATGTCCTTCCCTGCATTAGTTTAGAGCCTCAGAAGGTCTCCCCTAGGTCATCTCTACTCTGGCTCAACACTTCCCTGACTTACGCGAAAGAATCATCCTCAGAAAACAAGCATCCCGGATGGTTGAGCTCAAGCGAAGCACCCTGAGAGCAAGAAGTTCGATCAATTCTGCCAAAGCCTCTCAGTCTACTGCTTCTGAAAAGACTTCTTATCTAGTTAGGAAGTATAGTTTAAATATGGGCTTCTATCTTATTTGTTCTCCTCTGCTTACAAACTGGGTAAGAAGAAGTAGAAATCTGCAGTTAAGATGAATGCAAGAATCGGATCTTAGCTCCCGTTGACCGGCTCTACGACCCCGCAAGGCACTACTGTAGAGCTCTTTGGGCGAGACTTTCTCGATCACAGCTTCTCACTTATCTCACTGACAGACTAGCAATTCAAGAACAGCTTCTTTCTCTTACGCAATTTATACTCTCCACAACAATCTGTATTTCGAAACAAGGAAAAGGATTCTCGACATGCTATGCAAGGCGGCAAGTGCTACTTCCTGTTAGACGATAATGTGTTTTCTATTGGACTTGGTTGGAAAAGAGAGTGAGTTTTATTCCTTTCTCACGGAGGAAACTTGGCAAAGGTTTCCAAGCCGTAGTCCAAGAGGCAAAGGTTGTTTGCCTTGCTTTCAAACTGACTTGCCTTATCCTATTGGGTGAAAGTCCTATTACTGCTATACCCGTCTACCCGGTCTTACTGTGAGCCCTCCCACTCTTGGAAGAAGTCACACCTTAGACACGGTAGGTAAGATTAGAACTTAAAGGCCCTTAGACCATTACACAATGGAGCACTTGCTTACACCACTAGTTAGAGAACTGGGGAAGGGGGAAGAAAGGAGCAACTTAGATCTCCTGAAGACCGTCCTCCTTATGTGATGCTTACTAATCCAGCGGATCCCTCACCAGATGCTTAGTCAGAGCCATTCTCCTTGTGCTTTGATAGACTACTTACTATAATATAATAGACTCTTTAGGAGAAACATTCTCCGCTTCGGCTTGCCTCTGGAAGCTCTATTGTTAGACAGACCTTAGCGGACTACTTATTTGAAGCTTGACTTGTTCTCAGGATCTAAACTGACTGGAAAGAAGAAGCATTAACGGATGAAAGTAAGGATGGAAAAAAAAGAGGCTGTTAGCTCTTGCTTTGCCTCGGATGCGGCACCCTCTATTCCTAAACTAGAGAGCGTCAGGGATGCTTTGGAATAAGCTAAGCTCTTCCAGTGAGAGTGGCCTATCCACTGCGCCGATCCCTTTTTTATTCTTATCAGCGGGATAGGGAACTAGTCCTCTGCGATTGCACGACCTTTCCTCACCAGCATAAAAGAAAAACAATCCAACGCCTAGAGTTGATTTTTAGGCAGCCTAATTCTTTCTCCCTAAACATATATAGAAAGAGGAGTAACGACGGGACAGGTCACGACTACGTGTTTGACTCCGGCCAGAGAGTTATTTTGTCCAACTACTACTCCAACTCTATAGAAAAGACAGTCAGGCCTCTCCCTTGAGCCCCGGGAGGACAGGTTCTATTAAGAATAAGAAAAAGATTCCAGCAAGAAAACGGATGGCAATCAACGGCTTTCTAAAGCTCAAGGAGTTGCTTGTTGGCTGGGAAGCGAAGAAAGAACGTAAGCACGCCAGTGGGTGTCGCATGTTGCCATTCCAGAGGTGAAAGTACACTTTCTTTATTCTTTATTAAATTTCTGGCTTTTCTCTTTGCTCTTTTAGCGGAATAAGAGCAGTTGGGTTGGTAAGATTATAATATAGGTCAGAAAGAATCAAATGTCCCTAGTATCAGGAAAGAGGGTGCACATTCATAGGCCAATCTGTTTTCTTGCCCGTTCCCAGGAAAGGTATGAAAGACGCCTATTCTTCAGGCAAGGAGCGCTTCCTATATAGAATATGTCCGAACTTCTTTCCCCGTACCGGACCGCAGCAGCTAAAGGACGTGCCACTGGACGAGGATTTCATTTTTTTTAATATTCTATGAGCGCGTTCTCCTCTTTTGAAAGAAAGATGTAAAGTGTGGTCTTCTCGTCACTCTTCGGGATGCTAAATAGTCGGTATTGATTCGATTCTTCCATGGGATATGGGTTTACATGGCGGGGACTCCCAACTTATTGAATAGGTGACTTCCGATCAAAAATGGTCGAGGAATAGGCCTTGGCAACAGCAAGCCTTTCTCCTTTCTTTTCGTTTGTTTCTTCCACATGACTACTCGAGGGTTCCAAAAAGGGTAGTGTGAGGCTAGCAAATGTCGTCTTACGATCATGATACTCGGAGCCTTAAGTGAGCTCCCGCTAGGCTAGGTTAGGTGTAGCAACCTGACGACACGAAAGGTTTCGAATCTTCAATGCTACTCCTAAACAGTAAAGAGGAAGGCTTGGACCAGCTCCTGAATTTGTAGGCGAGAAGCTCTTTGTTCGAGTTGACTGTGTGATTGTGGTTTTATTTATGGCAACCGGAAACCTTTTCCTGAATTGAGAATGAGTAGAAGCGCCTTTGACAGGGGTTTATGGGATGGATGCGGGAAAGAACTCCCCTTTTGCAAAGCAAGGTTTCACCCTCTGATTACACTTTTTTAGGGATGGGATCTTCTGCCTAGATTAGATCTCTCACGGGATTCATCTGGCATTTCTGGATGGACTGTCATTGAGCATGTCATTCCGGACTTCGCTATTCTCACAGTCAGATCGGACATTGAAATCTGAAGTCAACTATCAAGACAGGACTGTCTTATCTATTTGATTTGCTGACAGTTGTATTCTCTCTCCTATTAGCTGTCAGTTGCAATATTTACTTTTTTGTCTTATCTTCTTTCTGAACATCTTACCTTCCTTGTCTTAGCGGTGCAGATCTTCTTTATGCTTTAAGTGGATCTTCCATGTGCCAATCAAAGAGAACGAAGTGCACTACACTTAGCTCTCTAGGTTAACGTCCAATCCTGTCCACCTAGCATCCCACCTTCCCCAATGTTGTTTTAGTATTGGGCACCAGGTCTTTCGATGAGCTTACTAGAGGGAGAGAGATCGATTAGCCGTGAAGGGGCCCCTTGCCCACTCCCCTTCCCCCCATTGAAGGGGCCTCGTCCTCTTCCTCAGGTAGGAGAGACTACACCTTTCAAAAGGAGAAACTTAGAAAACAAAGAGAATCAAAAAGGCCATCATTAATGCGAACAAGGCAATAGCCTCGGTTAGAGCAAAGCCCAGGATTGCATATCCGAATAACTGTTTTGCCAATGATGGATTTCTTGCCACGGAATGAATTAATGAACTGAATACGTTTCCAATACCTACAGCAGCTCCCGCTGAAGCAATTGTAGCAGCTCCGGCACCTATTGATTTTGCACCTTCTAACATCTCGAATTGATAAAAAGTCTCGTCACGCTCTTTTATTCACGATTTTCTTTATTATATTAAAATATATAATAAAAGATATTAAATTAAGTATATCTATCTTATCTACTCCGACTGAGAGATGGCCCCTTTGCGGTCGTGAAAGCCAATGCTGAACCCTTGCCGGCTTAATAGATCCAGGATGTGCCTTCTACTCCAGGAGACCCTTGACTCTCAACGAGAGGGATCGCACCCATTTAGCCCTTTCCTAAACGAAAGCTCTTCTCAACTACGAGCCGGAGGGGGGTACCCGAACATTAATATTAAATTAAGTATATTAATATTTCTTAATATAAGTCGCTTCTTCCCCTCGTTCCTTTTCTCTTATCTCACTGGAAATGCATTCACACTGAACACCAACCCAATCTCAATGAAGAAGCCTACCCCGGACCCTGACGTGAACAGACGCTTTCTCGGAGAAAGCTTTTTTTCTTTCTTTGTTGACTTCACCTAGCAAGCCTCGAATCCAAATCCTTTCTACTTTCTTCTCTTACGCTATTTCGTCTTTCTATAGAATACGAAGAGAGGACCTTCTTTCGGGCTGTCTACGAACCCTTCTTCTCGTATGCAATTTTCTATTCTTTCTTTTAACCAAAAGAGAAAGGGAAAACACTGGCCAATTTCACACTTTCTGAATGTGCCATTTGACCGAATGTGAAAGCGAATCACAAGACACTCATTCGTTTCAGGAACAGGAGAAAGGATCGGGTCTTTCAGCTATCAATCTAGAAAGCAGAGTCCAAGGTACATGTGTTAAGCATATAACAACATATCATATGCCAGTCTCTTTCGAGAGCATTATAATGGGTTGCCCAGCTAACTAAGGGACATACCAAAGATTGGGACCTGAAGTGGTAGAACCCGGTTCACCAGGCGTACTACTGAACATTGATTCTCTCTCCTGAACTATAAATAATTCTTTATAGCTAGCAACTAAAAAAAACTACAAGCAACTACATCAACAACCCTGGGGGAAATTGAGTAGTCCGCCCTACCTACTAATTTACTCAACTAAGCTTGCATCTTACTATAGGGTTTTCTAGAACCTAAGACTCTTAGATAGAGAGTTTCAAACCAAATGTGCCCCCCGACAATCCGAGTGGGGAACTAAACCAGCAGCGCTACGAACACTTTCAACAGAACGAGACCTACCCTATACACTTCTTAAGCCCCCCATCTTTCTAAGAAGAAGCAACAAGACTGATTTTCAAATATAAGCTCCCCTGAAAAACAAAGCCATGCGCCGTCCGGAAACAAGTAGTTGTTCAATTGTCCAATACGGATTAAAAGACGTACAACAACCGTCAAATAAGGGCAGTTCTAATCAGTGACGTTCATCGTAATAGAAAGTATTCACATCAGTCAGCTGGTTCATGGTACGAGATTTAACAACAGGGTTTTCAGCTGACGACAGAAGCAAGATTCAGAACAAGCAACAAACACATCTTTCCGCTCTTCTTCTTTCAGTTAGTAGGGCCTTCCAACTATGGCATCTCTTACCTATCTATCTGGATAGCATAGCTCCATCCAAGAAAGTCATAATATGAGGCAGGTAGCATCATAAGAGCTGCAGCCACTCCTTCTTCCCGCATCAAAAGACCGAGCCTCAATAAAAGGTCTATAAAGTCCGCTCAGTCAATCCGACGTCACCCTTTTTAATCGTTCCACCTCTGAAGCTACTCAACTCATTGAGGTGAGCTACTTCCTTCCAACTGAACTACCCGTCAGCTACACGTCGATTAGCCTAACTCTTCCTTCGAATGCAAAACCGGATGAAGTTCCGGATCTAATCCCATTCAAAGAGACAAGCAGTGATCCGGGTGCATACAGGCCATTGCCTTCTCAATCCTAATAAATAAATGACGGGATGAGTTAAAGCACTATCAGACTGAATACCTTGTATTCTTAGTCTTCCATGAACTCAATACCAACTCTACTTATCCTTATCTGGGTATGCCTTCGGCTTCCTCAGGGGCTACTACTTCCTGGGAAACCTTTGGCTAGGATCCTAGCAGCAACTTCGCTCCTAACCGTCAACACCGTCTCAGTATGTGTTAGAAAAAGGAAAGGAAGCGGGGAAGAGTTTAGCAGCAGGAAACTAGGGCTAACTCGGGATTTATAGCAGCGGAGCAGCAAGAACAAAGGGAAGAGAGGGGCATTGGGAGTGCCTGCTTTGGTCACATCTGGTCGCGAAGGTGAATCTCTTTCTCACTTACTCCGCATCCTTGCTCGTCGAAAGAGGAAGAATAGCGGATTTAGTGACGGAAAGGCATTCGGAAACTATTCAAGTGCGAGGAACTCTCCTTAATAAATGTAGCAAGGACCTACTTATAGCCCTATACAAACCTTATAAAAGCGCCCACGGGTAGTGAGACTTTCTATCTATTTTCACCCTCGGCTCTGGTTCAATCCTTTCATACCTCGAGTCAACTGTGCCTTTGAAGTCGAGTCGGAGTAAAAAGAAAGAGGTACAGGCATCTAAAGAAAAGGAATTCTTAATGTGATTGACGGCTTTGGAAAGAAGGTAAGGCATGGTCCAGCTGGAGCTGCGAAACCTGAGTATGATATAGAAACCTACTTCTTTTTTCTTATCACTTAGCATAAGGCTTGAAAGAAGAATAAGAGTGAATAGGCAGGGGAGGGGTAGTGATGAAAGTGAGTGAAGTTTAGCCTATAGGGGACGAATGGATAACTATAATATCTAGAAAGACTGAGCCTTAGCATGCAGAGAAGAAGGGGTAAGCGATTTCATCACAAGAAAGCTCTATGCTAGGCTTTCCTGGAATCGCTTTCAGGCAAATAAGGAAGCGGAAGAGTGGGGGATTGGCTTACCGAAGCAATTCTTATTCAAGAGCAGATACGATCACACCGCCATCAAGAGATACAAGACCTAAAGCCCTTACTCCAAGAGATTCAAAGCGGGTAGACCCTTAGATTAGACAATTCCTAGTGCTGTGCTAAAGGCTAGAGAGGCACAAGAACTCAACAAGAGTTAAGGAAGAGATGCGCCTATCGGGAAAGCTTTCTTAAGATAAGAAGAATCTATCTGCTCTACACGAATTCCCATCGTCAGCTGCTTTTGATTTCGAATAGGCTGTAGGCCTTTCTTTAGCTTGAGTGACGCTTTCCGCGTCGGATTCTTTTGAAAGGCAAAAACCTTGCGCATAAACTGAAAAGGAAGTGACAATGGGCGTCATGCCAAGCCTGCTTTGGTGGAATTAGGACCTATCGAAGTCGGAACTCTCAGATCTCTTTCCCAATCAGACAAGCACAACAAAGCATCTCCGACAACTACATATTCTTTCTTTCCACTGATTCCCGCTTATGCCTTTTCCCCTGGGGGCTCGGGGCACGATAAGGACTCAAAGGCCAAATAAGGTTTTGGGACTGAGCTTGTATCAGTACTTCGGTATAAGATGGAAGTTACATAAACAAAGACACCCTCTAGCAGCATTGGCAGAAGCCAAAGCCCTTCTATAAAAGAAAAAGGATTGTCTTACTTTCTTTCCTACTTGACAGGCCAATTCATCAATTGATACTGAACGAGACTTTTGTCCATCTTTTAACTAAGATATCAATTGTACTAAATCCATTCCTTTCGCTGCGAGTATATACTTTGCTTTTTGGATTACTAAAAAACCAAACTGAAAGCATGGATGGCATTGAAGAGCTAGATCATAGCCGGTATCAGGCAACTCAAAGGCCAACCCAAGATCAGATGAATAAGATCGCTTCCTCTACTTGGAGGGCTGGGAGCGGACATGGGCTAATCCCTGGGTCTGGGTGGTATGGCGAAAGCAGTGGGAGAGTCCGAATATTATGTTGGTTGTAGGATTAGAAGCAGCTAAAGAATCCGCATCTGTTGAAGTCATGTCTGAAATAAGAATGTCATATGTAGTTGCTCTATCAGTCTCGGCCAACGCGTAAAGCCAGTTAATGATTCATGAATTGAGGATGCCAAGCCAAGATAGAATCTTCTTAGTCTGGACTACAATGATCTAAAGTAGCTATCGTACTTAGAGTTAGGAGCGAAAGTAGCCAAGAGAGAGCCCCAAGGAGAGAAGTCAGAAGTATCCTAGTTCGTACTTCCTTGATAGGTCGCCCTTCCTTGTTGTCTTGTCTTTGAGTTGAATCAGAAGCCTCGAATGGTTGCTCTGATTCTGTGTTCTCTTTGTTGTTTGAGAGGGGATAACCATCTTACTAGTTCCCACTTCCGGGTATAGGAGTTGAGGAGCACGCCCTTCCACTAAAATGCCGGTCTTGGTTAAAGAATATCCCCTCCTGCTAGCGGTGTAGCTGTTCTGCGTCACTTCCGGCTTTAAGAGAATACACCTCTTAACTGAGAGTTCCTACAAGCTTGTTCTTAGTGTTATAGTAGTTCTTGAGTTCAGTTAGCGACTGATCCAAGGGTATATCTATCAGCTATGAGTTGAAGAAGCTAGACTGTAGTTCCTGTGCTTCCCGCCCGAACGCAGCAGATTCTCGAACAAGAGCATACAAATACTTGATATGAGTTGACTAGCCTTACTTGCCTATCAGGAGAAGACCCCAGAACTAAACTTTTCTTTTAATCTGGTAGTCTCGGATCACCACGGGGGCATCCAATAGTTGGTGGATGGTTACCCAGGGATCCATTGCTGTACTCCAGTACCTGTGGACAGACCGAAGCCAATCCTGCGTCCACCTCCTGAGAATTTACCACTCAAGGAAGTCTTTGGTTCCTTCAGAAAGATGTCAATCTTCTTGAGGTAACCTCAACTCCTTGGGTTTCAACTCCTTACGTAATAGGTCTATAATAAGGCCCCAACTAGTTGGGTCAAGAGGTAACCCACGTCCTAACCAAGGGTAGGACTGACCGTGTATACATGTTTAAAAGTATCTCTACCTTAAGACTTCTAACATGGCCGATTCTAGATAGAGAGCGCGGTAACCCTACTCTACAAAAAGTGGAAAATCTCTTCATAGGGTACTGTAGCTGTACAGCCATAGTACCATAGGGATGGTGAGAGTTCATCAGAGCCCGAATTGATATAGGTTAAATATCCTTACTCAAATTACGAACCCTGAACCTCTTTGCGAATTCAGCTGAACCTTGATGGGAAATCTGAGATTTCTGATAGGAAATAGAAAGCCCCAAAACATTACCTTAGAATAAGGGATTTCTCCCGTTACTGAAGGAAAGACCCCCATTTCATAGCGCCTGGGGAACGCAAGTTTGATCGAGGATTGGAGAGGAGAGGTGGAATGGAAGAAAAGGCTCGGGATGGATTTAGGAGTCTTTGTGCGAGCCGTATGCGGTGAGAGTCGCACGTACGGTAACGAGGGGGGTTCGCGTCTATACGTGTAGTGTGGTGGTTGGGCCTACCCACCCTATTTGTTCCATGATCTATGGGTCTACTGGAGCTACCCACTTCGATCAATTAGCCAAGATTTTGACCGGATACGAAATCACTGGTGCTCGATCTAGTGGTATTTTTATGGGGATTCTATCTATCGCTGTAGGATCCCTATTCAAGATCACTGCAGTTCCTTTTCGGGCGGCTGTAGAACGGACGGCCGCCTATAGGTGGTAGGGTAGGGTGGGTGGTACCGCTCAGATTGCGGCCAATCTTCCTAACCGCGCGCGGGCCGGGCTTAGAGCGCGTGAAACTCATCACTATCTCGTAAGGGCGTTGAGACCATAGCATGTTAAACGAAAGCGCCGCTTTCTCTGTAGTGTTGTCACACAGCTGCCCGCCTAGAAGAGCCACTCGCTCTGTAGTGTTGTCACACAAGATAAGCACGCCGCCCGCCTGCTGGCCGGGCGAATCGAAGTTCTCTTCCGGTCAACTGTCCACCCAGTCAAGTGCAAAAAACACAGTAGAATCACGCAACGCACGCTGCTGGTGTGCTTCCTGCCCGCGAGGAAAGAAGAGCGACAAGGTTTAGTTCAGATTTGACTGTTTGCAGCATGGGAGCGGATTACCCAAAAAATCCCTGGGAACAATGAAAAAAAAGATATCTCGGTAACGAAAACTATAGGGGGCTGTATTGGCGAGATCCAACGGTGAACAGCTGTCCAAAAGAAAAACCGCCTGGAAGTCCGAGGACCTTTAGTACCGTACCCTACCCCCGAACCAGCAGCCTTTGCGCCAAGCAAGACCGCCCTTGTCCTTTCTCCATTCCGCCTCCTTCTTTGCTTTGTTCCAATAGAGTCGTCTAAGGCAAAGCAAAAGTGGGTTCGTATGCCTACTTTACCTACTTGACGAAAGGGAACGAACTTTGTTTCGTTTCCGGGTTTATGGATTGGATTCAGTCAGCGTCACGACATAATCAAAAGGAAGGAGTGACGCTTTGGTTACCGGCAAACGCTTCCAAAGGCGACCCTCTCGAGTTTCCGGCTGTTTCCTAGATTGAAGTAGCCTTTCTTTCGTCGCCCTACCAAACGAAAGAAGTCACTATCAAAAAGCTCGCCCTACTGAAGTACCAAAGGTGCGCTCCGCCCGGTGACTAAGAAATTGGTTTGCGCTTTGAAGTGATGAGGTCGCAAAGAGGGAAGTAGGGCTCCTATTGACTAAAGGTTTGTTCTTCGGTTTCCTTTAGAATGAAAGTCGCTATGAAGCCCCTACTACTTCTATTATATTATACTGACTTTGTTTGATTAAAAAGGCGAACCCCAACTAGTCGTATGGGGTGGGGTGCTTGTGGTAAGCTGCCTTGGATATGAGTATGAGGAATTCCTAAAAAACAGGCAAAGTCCGGTATTTGACGAAGATCTTTCTATCAATAGATAGGATTTAGTGTTCGATATAGGGGATAGGATCCATCTGCTCTTTCTCTCTCCATTTTTTAGAGAGAGAGAGCAGATAAGATATAACGCTAAAAAAAAGGGGATAAAGGATACATAGACATCTAAGGGGATGTCTATTCTATTCCTCTTTAGAGAGAGTAGAGAAAAAAAGATAGATGAACGAGATCTCTTTTTTCTATCTATCATTGATTCAATCTATGAATCAAGTCGAAAGACTTCTTTGGGTTCCCCGAAGCCCCGAATGGATTGTGGATCGTTTCTGCCAACGAAATGAACGCGGAGCCCGTTCCGAATGCTTCTCCGATCCGGAAGTTCTCGCGAAGAGAATAAGATGCTGCTCCCCCTCCCTCTGTCTTTTCTCGCTTGGCTAATCTTCCCTTCTAACGCGGGCCGGGCGCTTAATTAGGGGGCGCGGGAGGAAGAAACCTAAGAGAAGAGCGTCTTCTCTCTCTTAGGTTTCTTTTTTTTCAGTGCAACACAGGAAAGCGCCCTCTTTTTGTCATCCCCGCAGCTTTCCAGATTTTGTATTGAACGTATGGCGTAGCTAGGATCTTCAAATCATGTTTGAGCCTAGCCTATCCTATGTTCAAACCAACCCCACCCCTTGATTGAATGAATAAGGCTGGAAAGAATGCCCGCCAAGTTCAGATAAGGGAATGCTTCCCCCAACCATTAAAGGAAAGGCTCGACGAAGGGAGGGAGATGCGGCGGGGGAAGGAAAACGCTTTCGGAGATCGAGATTTTTTTTTGTTTTTCATCGAAAACGAAGAAGGCCGAGGATGGCCTACGGTGCGTGTTATCTGAAGGGAACACGCTTTTTCGACCGCGGTGGTATGATTGCCGGGCCCTCTCCTCGTTCCGCCCGCTGGCCTATTGGGATAGCAGCCTTCGGGCTTTGCCTGCCCTTTTTTTCTCGGCCCGGGAAAGCGCTGGCAACAACAGAAAGGAAGGGGTCCATGTAGCTGCTGCGTCCGCCCCCTTCTTAGTCAATGGGGCAGCAGGTTCGGCATCTACTAAAAAAGAGAGAATCCACTTGAGATAACCACGCCTCTGCTAGGCAGCGTGTGGAATGGCCAAGAGCGGACCTTTTTGGATATATAATCAAAAGAGTGGAGTTACGGGAACAGCCGTCTGATGGAAAACTACTTTCACGTTCGGTTCAGAGAGCACTTTATTTTTCGTCGAGAATTCTTCGTTCCCTTTCGTGTGAATTCCCCAGCGGCGAATTCAAAACTTTTTTGGCCCTATCTATTCCATCTCTCGAGCCCCGAAGAAAACCCCCCTCCCCTTCGGACTCCATATCTCTTTTGACTCTATATATGTGGGCACCTGATATCTATGAGGGTTCACCCACCCCGGTTACAGCATTCCTTTCTATTGCGCCTAAAATTTCGATTTTTGCTAATATTTCACGTGTTTCTATTTATGGTTCCTATGGAGCTACATTGCAACAAATCTTCTGTTTCTGCAGCATTGCTTCTATGATTTTAGGAGCACTGGCCGCCATGGCCCAAACGAAAGTCAAAAGACCTCTAGCTCATAGTTCAATTGGACATGTAGGTTATATTCGTACTGGTTTCTCATGTGGAACCATAGAAGGAATTCAATCACTACTAATTGGTATCTTAATTTATGCATTAATGACGATAGATGCATTCGCCATAGTTTTAGCATTACGGCAAACCCGTGTCAAATATATAGCAGATTTGGGCGCTCTAGCCAAAACGAATCCTATTTCGGCTATTACCTTCTCCATTACTATGTTCTCATACGTAGGAATACCCCCGTTAGCCGGCTTTTGTAGCAAATTCTATTTGTTCTTCGCCGCTTTGGGTTGTGGGGCTTACTTCCTAGCCCCAGTGGGAGTAGTGACTAGCGTTATAGGTTGTTGGGCGGCCGGAAGGTTGCCACGAGTAAGTCAGTTTGGGGGACCGAAGGCTGTTCTCCGTGCACCGGACACGTAGCTTACCGAATCCGTTGCGACACCGATGGGAATGCATGCTACGAAAGATAGGGTCGAGTCTGAAACATCAACCGTCTACTCAATATCCTTGTACGAGTCCACAATCACTACACGAGATGAACCTTGGTTTGGTGAATGGAAGCCTTAGGTGTAAAAAAAAGGACTCCCAGTTACTGCGCGCGATCGTATACTGAGGTGCTCCCCGCCGGTTGTTGGAACGACGCGAGCCGGGCCTCCATTCAGAAAGATGAAGGGTCCAAACGAAAGTCAAAAGAGGGGGTTACAAATTCCCCATCTCATTGGGGGCGGAAAACGAATCGACATCTCGATGTGATACAGCCTTTTCTATTTTAGTTGGGAAAGAACGGCGAAGTCCATCCGAACCGTCCAATGAAGAATAAGAGGAGAGCAAAGCGCCAATGGCGCGCGAAGCGCATGCGAAACGGGCACGGAGAAAAATCAGTGTGGAGGATAAGCAGCCGAGCTCATTCCCTTCGCTTCCTGGGCCCAAAGCAGTGCAGTCTTTCCTGGCAAAATCAAGGATTTGGGGCGCTACGCTACTTAACTATAGAAATCCATTTTTTTTAGTCATATATATATTAATAGAAAGATAGATCCATCCATCTATCCTATCCGATTTAGATTTTTATATCTAAAAAAGAATCGATTTCATTCAACGTTTGATTCAAAGAACTGCGCTTAGCCCCCCCCCGCTCATGAAACGGCTCTGCTGCAATGGATGGCAGAGGGTCCGTAGTACCCAAAGCACTGGAGTGGTCCAGTAGCCGGGAAGGGGCCTAGAAGTGCCTACTACTACACCACACTACACTCGGCTCTACACATTTACAGAGCTCCTGTCCAGTCCTTGGCAGAGTTAAGGGGGCTTCCATCCTTATTCCCTATCCCCTCGCCCAGGCTAACGGGGCCTTATTCAGGGGGGGAGAGTGGAGCCCCGAGAAGCACTGTTGAGAGGAAGATCCTTGGCCCCTCCTCATTCTCTACAGGGTTCCAAACCTTTCTTCAACATAGGTGACAACGAGCGGGGCAGAGATCGAACACGAGAATAACAAGCTCGCCTTCCTTTTTGTTGGATCATTTTGATAGAGAGGGATGGAGAAAGTGGACAAAACAGACTCGCATTTCCCAGTCGAAAAGATGGGTTCCTTTTTCGTCTTGCATTTCTCATCGAACAAATACGGAAAAAGAATCATATTGAAAACGTTCCTAACCCACCAACCCCTTCCTTCGTAGAGCCGTGTATTGTAATCCGAACCTGCCCGGAGCGAGTCTCCCATAGAGGCAAGTGAAGTTGGTGAGCCGTATGATGGGCAACTATCTCCTGCGGTTCGGAGAGGACTCAGCTGTTAGTTAGTACCCCCTTTCGGGGTGGACCTTTCACTCTATTTTATTATATACGCTTAGCGAAAAGAATGTTTTTTGATACACCTAGGACATGGATTTTATATGAACCAATGGATCGTGACAAGTCCTTACTACTAGCAATGACTTCGTCTTTCATTACTTCATCCTTTCCATATCCCTCTCCCTTGTTCTCAGTTACTCATCAAATGGCACTCAGTTCATATCTTTAAGTTCGATCATTGACAAGGTTCAAAGAAAGGGTGGGCAGAAGTTCGCCTTCCAAGAGAGGAGACAGGAGACTCATGGCACTTGTGGCTGTTGAGGGCCATCCAGTTGCTTGCTTATGAGAGCAGGAAGCTGAACGGAGCCGAGAGGCCCTACGCAGTACATGAGAAAAAACTGCAGGGAAGACCAGCCATAAAACTTGATAAGGAAAGATAGAAAACTAGCAATACTGGGTAATTTTTCTGATAGACAGGTAACTCAAAATCTTAGTCGGGAGGGAAGGCTAGTAAGCTAGCGAACCAAGGGGCAAAGAAAGGGCTTATTAAACTACTTAGAGATAGATTCTCAGTTCCGTGCCTATAGTCATTCCTCTCTCTGGTAGCAATCCTGCTTTATCCTAGAATATATAATGCTTGAAGTTCCCAGTGAGGCAAGACAGTATATCAGTCTCCGGATAGTAGGAGTCTCTTTTACTTCGTTTCTCCGATAATCCGTTTAGGGCAAGCGAGCTAGTTGCAGCTTCAATAGCTATAATAATACTGGGGGTTTTAGTTGCAGTTGAAGTTCAAATTTCTTTTGTTTTGATGTCTGTCGTGCCAGGTGGTTTTCTTGGTTATACCTTACCCAAGGATGTTTCCAGGTTTATTTCCAATGAAGTCTTTCAAGCAAATTTGGACAGCCGAGTCTTTACTGCCAGCTTGTACTTTCCCTCAGTCCCCTGTACTCTATCTCCTGTCTAGTATTCCCCATCAGTCTACCTTGACGTTGGCAAAGGATAGACAGCTGAAATACCTCTTTCTTCCTCTCGAGCCGTCCAGTGAAAAAGCCTGTCTTAGCTTAGGAGACCCCTCAGACAAGGTCAATCCAGTTGAAGTTTATTCTTTTTGTTTGCCAGGCTAGTTGCCTTCTTTGGTAGGCCAGTTGAAGAAAAAAGTGCTTAGATAATAATTTTTCGTGCCAGGAGCAGCCGAACAAGTGCCATCAAGTTACAAGTTATTTAGGAGATTTTTATTTTAGTAATCTCCTTATTATATAATAGAAGTGCTATATCCTTATAATTATGCTGTCCCCATGGTATAACCCTCTGGCAGGACGTGGGCCTCTTTCCCGCTCCTTTTTTTAAATTGCTCTTTTCTAATAAGCAACTGCTAAGTGCTTTGCTGTCGGTGCAGCCGAGCCAATTGGAGTGGCTTTCGAAAATGTCAGTCTAGTCAAGTTTCCTTACCTGGTGGGGTCAAGCATGGGATTCTTCTCAACAGAGCTGATTCAATCGGGTACTTTTTCCTTAACTATTTCCCGCCTTCTTGAGCCATTTTGAGTGCTTCTCGCTGCCGAGAGGTCTAAGCCCTACCTATTTACGTGGGGCGGCTAACGATCATTCTTTCCCCTGTACTTTACTAAATAACTGGTGCTCGCGCACCCGCTTTTTCTTGACCTTGCCTTTTAGACCTTGCTTGCTTTAGTCCTACTATCCCTGGCTCTTGAAATCTTAGACTATCTTAACTACAAATACTTAAGGTAATAAGCATTCTATTCTTGACTCTAGATGATCTATTGAGTAAGTCACTCGTTAAGTAATAATAAGTAATATCACAAGAACCAGTCATTGGAATTTCTTCCCTGAAACTTATTTTTTTGGTACAGCTCGAAGAGACAGAAGATTAGAGGAGGGCAGATGAGATGACACTCAAAGCACTTATACTCTAAACCCTGGGACTGGTACTTCAATTGGATGGGCTGGACCAAGAGAAGAGGGAAGCAACTTCCATCGATCGAGTTTCAGTTGCTTTTTCTGTTGATCCAGGTGATAATTACTAAGCCAGCCTCTGCTTTTGTCTGTCTCCAAAGGATAGCTCCTTTGTTTTAGAGCCTTTACACGAGTTCGTTGAAAAGTCGTTTTCTATCCTCAAAAGACAGTTCCTCGTCTCTGTCGTCGTATGCTTAACACATGGTGTTTAGAGGGCCAACTATAGGGGGTGAGTCCAAAGAATGTGTGTTAAGCGCATTTAGCGATTTATTCGAACACGGGACACCAGCCTTGAAGAAGGGCCGGGGTTCTTTTTTTAATAGAGTTTCAAGGGCTCCTGGTGCAAGAACAAGACCAATGAAATGGGGTGCCACTACGTGTGAAAATTTGTATATATGAATTTCCAGACATTGGCTTATGACAGCTAGCCTGACACCTATCTTTAAGAGCATGCCCCGGGAACAGAGCAAAAAGAAGCTCTTTGTGACCACACTACAGAATCTTTCGTTTCCTATGGTCTTTCGATCGCTTCAAAGCCGTACCCGGGTGGACTCGCTTCCCTTTGTAAATCATTTGTTCTTCCTTATTGTAGAACTGTTGAAGTGGTAGATCTTCTTGTAACATTTCACTATGGTTATTCTGAATTCTATCATTGATAGAGTGGATTTCAATTTCCCGTATGTTGCTGCTTTCTTTCAGTCCTCCCCTTCCATTCTTTGCATTCCCTCTGGCCCTTACTTTCTTTTACTCCTTATGGCATCTGGTTTCAAAGATAGATTGGTTAGTAGCCTTCTGTTCATTCTTACCCCTGACTACCGGACCCCATTGGTTAAGTTGGGGCAGGAATAGCTATCGGACTACGATCACAGGCCGGGCCGACCCTCCTTTATTCTAGTCCAGTTGGAGAGGGAAAAGTCCCATCCGTTCCAGAAGTCGCAGAGAAATGGAAGGCTTAAATACCAAAAACTACGGAGGCATGATCTAAAAATGGGTAAGCCCGGTGGTTCAAGTTGAGCCTAGCCAACAACCAACATCAGCTTCTAGGGATAGTAGGAGCTCCAGTTGCTCCAACCATTCTAGTGAACCGGTCGAGACCAGCAGCTATGAATACCCTGTGCCGGTTGTGCGAAGGCAGCCTCAATCAAAATCAATAAAAACGTCCTCCTAAGGAAAGAAAGCTGATTCACCTCTACCCAGTTAATCCCGAAGGAAGCTTCCCTGAGAGAGCTGCTATAAGATAAGCTCTTTTTCCATTTAGTTTAGAGAGAGTAGCTTGCTTTCCACGGTCTGCTATTCCTTTCCTCTAATGACTAAATTTAAAACCTACCGAAATGGCTCTTTAAAGAAGGGCTTTATTCACAGGAAAATTTGGAGAGGGTCGACCAGTCCATTTATCATCCCACCACTCACCCAAGCAAGCTCAGGAGTTCAGGTGCTTTAGCTGCTTGAAGCCCGATCGTCAGTAACTTCCACCTAAGAGATCTTGTTTTTGTCCTTCTCGGGTTCCAGTCCAATCTTCTGCTGCAACCTTTGCCTCTATCTCTACTTCTGGGTCTCGATCTCGAACTCAAACTGATGCCTAGCTATTCTTCTAGATGCTGAGACGCGGGGACATGATACTGACGGCCGGGGACCGCTGAAAGATCAGATGATCTATCTTCCTTTGACTTCTCCCCTTAATTAAGGAGTATAGTAAGGCCCCCAACAGGGTCAATGCCATGCAGCCGAGCAGGCACCGGTCAGAACTCAGCACCAAGCCGAGCATTCGCCGCCGCCCGATCGCTTGAATCTATTCCCACCTTCACATGCTTGCTGGATTAGAGGTGGGCTTGCTAGCGTCTTGCTATTGGCTTTCTAGATAAGACGGTGGGCGAAGGAGTTTACAAGCTTGTTTGATAGAACAAGGAAGCAGCCCATTTGAGAGAGTTTCATCGGCCTTTGGTACTTCTTTCAATCCCACCGGTCTTCTTATTCAAGTAGTTAACATTTCGCTTCGGTAAGCATTCCGGATTCTAATCGTTCTAATCCGTCCTAGCTTTCAATTCGTTCTATCGTTGGAAGTCTTATCAAGCGAGGGGATAGGCTTCTTTATAGGTGGGGGACCCTTTCCCTATCGCTTTTTTGATTGACTTTCTAACTCGCCCTCAAGGTTTAAATTAAAAAGGAAGGACTCTTGTATTGCGTCCATCGCTCTCAAGACTTTCGTTAAATAAGAGTCAACTTCTAGAATCCCTGTGGTATGGATAAAGCCCGCATTAAAGACGAGTCCTGTTCGTCCAACAGTTTCACCAGCCAGCCATATCTACACATAAAGAGAGCTAGTTTCCCACCTAGGTGAACCCGAAGCTAGAGCACAGGTAGAGACTGTTGATTCTGGTGACCAAGAAGCAGGAGCGGGTAGTGGATTCTGCAGATTTATAGTAAGTTTGTTCTCGTCCCCACATAAAGAGAAACAAAGCGAGCAGTACCCTTTGGTGTTCTCTACCATGAGTCAAGGGCTAGGAATCCACTGAATAGCTAGTAACATTGTGTCTAACAAGCTAAGAATCTCCAGGTCGTAAGCCTTTATACCCAGCTCTAGCTTTTTCGAATTCTATATTTCTTTATTTCATTATATATATATCATTCTCAGTTTCATTTCCTTCGAAAGATATGGCTTCTGGTTGTTGTGATAATATTCAAAGTTTCCGCGAATATTAATGATTCTACAGTGGCATAGCTCCAGACATGGGCTTCTTCCCTTCAAACTATGGGTAGCCGGATGTTTAGCAATAGGATACCCTTACTTAAGTATCTCCGCACTTGGGCATTGTATAGGTTTGCCACTTAATCCACTATCAATGTATCAATGGTGGTGGTCCTTCTGTGTAAAGTTAGCTAGTGTGGATTCGCGTAAAGCTGCCAAACAACCTATTGACAAGAGCCTATTCATTTAATTCTTGCTATTTTCGCACCCCTGTCCGGTTTTTTGAGAAAGAAAGTCGAGACATTCAGAACAGAAAGAGAGTTATGGCATTTCTAGGATTAGAATACGGTCTTATTGATTCAATCTTTATGCTTGGCACGGAACTCTTGTTTCGAGTGAAAGGGAGAGCAGTGGCCCGCACCGCATTCACAGGTTAATTTCCCTCTACGGGGCGGGGTGTGGAAAGCACTATAAGTTTGTTGACTTCTCGACTTCTTACCTGTATTCCTTCTCTTACTAGCCTAGCTTGAATATTTCTTTCTTTATAAAAGACTAACGGCACAGGGTCACCTTTCCGACGTTTAATTAATTAAGTCTATAGAATCCACTACTTCCTGCCTTCCACTGAGTTAGATATGAGCCAGTCCCAAGCCAGTGTAGGGATCCAGCCAAAGGAGAGTGGGAAAGGGGAGTTGCTTGCGGGGGAACCTCGCCTAGCTTATCTGTCCTTGTATTATTCAACTCATCTGTCCACTTATCTTGTCAAAAGCAGAATATCAAAATCCTTTGTTTCGAGGGTAATCCGCCATAAAATAGACTGGAAAAGATTCAATCCACTTGTTGGCCTGCTTCTTAGCTCTTGATGCCTGCTTTAAGCTTCGTCGGAGATTTTATGGCCCGTAGCTTACAACATCTTATGAGAAGGGCATGTAGCTCGATACAATTGTTGGCCAGTTGCTTACTTGCGTACGGGCAGACGTATTCAGCCATTCCCATCCCTCATCAGGGTCCAGCTTGACAAAGATTTTGATGTGGATGAGAGAGAGCATATTTTTTTAGATATCCCCACAATTAGAGCTATTAGATGAGAAGAGACTTCGCGCCATGGAACATGTCCAAGTCTACCAGAAAATTCCCGTGCATTCCAAAATCAGGTAATGTAATATAGAGAAAGTTCAACATAGGGGAGAAAGTCTTGAAAAAGATTCTTTCCGGACGTGAGCCTCATCCAAGATGGAAACTCCATTTTGTGCTCGCTCTCTTCTGTCATGCGCATCATGGCTGGGTGAGTTGGCCCATTGCGAATTAACTTCAGTGCTTCCAATCTGGTTATGCACTTTTTTAAGATGCGGAACCTGGGAGCTTTCCTCTTCAAAAAAGGGGTAAATTTATCGTAGGGGGTAAGGAAGGTGGTGCCGAGATCGTAATAGAAAGGAATAGTCCCGTCTGCTTTTCCGAACTTCCTTCCCTTCTTCTGCCCGTGAAATCCTTTTCTTCTGCTTTTTCCCAACGATATATCCCCATTCTTTAGAAAAAAAGAAAGCATATATTAGTTCCAGAGAATCATCCGAACATTCTGAGATACGGTTGTCAAATGGGAGAAGAGGAACGAGAGGCGTCCCTCAGCTTTCCGGCTCACTAGTAGGTGACGAGGGGTTTGAATTCTCAGAACCTCCTTCGAATTACAGAACTGGAGGGGGTCTCACAGGCATCTATCTTCGAGCGGCAGTGCAAGCTCGGATGGTGTTAGCGCTGGCAGAAGGTCCGAAGATTCATTTCAAAAAACAGGAATGTCAGAGCAGTTAGTCCGCATGTCCCTAACTACCTTGTTCCTGATTGGATTGCTTTCTTAGTGTGGCATCTTTTTGTTCGCTGTCCACTAGTTATATTATCATATATAAATGTAGATCGAGAAAGAGGCTAAGGTAACGCTATGGGAACAGCTTTTTTTGTCCGCTTTCAGCTATGCTATCTAGATGCGCTACCTTGTGAAAGAAAACATCATATGTAAGTAGCATCTAGAATCGAATCCAGAGCAGCTAAGAAAATAAAATATAGTTGCTTGCGGGCCGGTCGTCAGTTCAGACTAGCTGGTCAGTGGGGGTAAGAGAGTGTTCCGTTAGTGTTCTCACAGTCTCAGTGCGACCTTGCTTGGTCAACAATTTGGAGAGTTTGCTTCTACACGGAAACGAAGACTTTCGAGAACAAATATTAAACCGGGAAGAAAAAAGGGGAAAAAAAGTAAATAAAGTGCGCATATGGCACGAAAAGGAAATCCGATTTCGGTAAGACTCGATCTGAATCGTAGTTCAGATTCAAGTCGGTTCAGTGAGGGCGACCGCGAAAGTCACCGAATGGGTCAGTCTTTTCCTTCAGTTTGTCCTATATATGTTGAATAAAAAAGCTTGGGAGGACGTTGCAGATGTCCGGGACGGACACGACTTCTTCTAACGCTAGAAGACCACTGGAAGACACCCGGGACCAGAGCATGTCGTGAAAGAAGCACACTGGGCGTGCTTCGACCGTGTCTCCGGGGCACAGTTGAATGTAGATATCATGAACGCGAGGTGCAGGATACCAGGCCGAGAAACCCGGGCAACCACCCCCTATGTGCCGATCGCTAGCGCATCCAGGGCCCCGGCGCCCAGCTCCGCTGGAGAGGCCTAGCCTGATCTGAGAAGTGCTAATTCGGTTCGGATAGACTTCATTCAAGAACGCCGCCGCCCCTGGAATCAATAAGAAAACAAGTGCTAAGTTTCAGATCAGTGAATAAACCGAAACGAAAGAAGAAAGAGACCTTTCTCGCTCGGCGCCTAAAGCGCACTATGCTCCGCTTCAACAAATGAGAGTTTTCGGTGGAACCGGTGAACCACGCGAGCTGGTTAGATGCGTGGGACAGAGGGCTCATAGTACCTGCTAGCGCAGCTATGCAGTGGAAGGGAAGGAGCCTAAATCGACCCCCTTCTTTTTAATTTGAAAAAGAAAAAAGCAGTACAAAGAGATTAGACTCTCGGATGAGACTAAGCAGCCACCGACCGTTCCGACGCGCCCCTGACCTATTTTTTTTATTAAGACCGAAAACCTATCTAAAATGGAGCCTAGTTTAGGCTGTCAAACAAATGAGAAAATGGAAAATTTTGAATATAACCACTTGTAGGGATATGGATGGAGTCTCGCTCAGTAAAGAGAGTTGTAGATTCGTAGAAAAGGAGAGGAGCCTTGACTTTCTATGATGTTATTAGTCAAGAAGCGCTAACGCTGCAATCTTTCTAAAGCAAGAAGCGAGAAACTTGACTTTGAGAAAGAAGGTGCTTGTTGCCGCTTTCTTTTTTTAGTAAGTAAACTTGTTTTGTTTTATAAGGCGAAAGGTTGCTATTTTAATAATTATTATAGCGTTAGCGCTTTCGTTTTCAATAAGTTTAGGCTTGACTTATTCGAACCGAACGATAGCGGCTTAAAGCTAAGCCTATCACGAGCAGCGTCGCTGCTTGATCGGCGGGGAGAAGCATCTCAAAGTATGGGGCAAAGGATCAAGCGCTTTGACTTTGTCTCCCGGGATTCACCACAGGTTGGGTTTGAGAGCCGTGTGATGGGTGACTATCCAGCACGGTTCGGAGAGCACTTTTAGTCTGCGTAGGTGAATGGAAGCCCCTCTTGAAAGCAATAAATAAGCGGCTATTCCCACGGCGGAGTCACCATTGACTCTATTTATTATTATGGTAAATTAGTGTATCAAGATGTCAATCTGAGATCTTATTTCGGTTCGATACGTCCACCTGCGAGACTAACCTTTGGCTTTCGTCTCGGTAGGTGTATTCTTATACATTTTCCCAAAAGAACATTCATTCATTTCTTTCTTCCCCGTCGACCACGACGACTGAAACGACGCAAAAAATCCAGACCCGGAAAGGAGAAGGGCCGGTGGTGGGCATTTGGGAAAGTCGGGCCGATCGGGTGTCTTCATTCCAGCGACAATACAGAAGAAGAACGAAACGAAGTGAGAGGCCGGAGGGCAGGGAAAAGAGTCGAGTCGATCAGGCTCGACGACCGGGAGAAGCAAAACGAAATTCGGATTTGGCCGAAAAAGAAGCAACGCTATGGATACCATGACCGATCACCATCGATAAAGAAGAATCTTTCTAAATCACTTCGGGTCAGCGGGGCCTTCAAGCATCCGAAATACGCCGGGGTTGTAAATGACATAGCGTTCCTGATAGAAAATGACGACTCCTTCAAAAAAAGGAAGTTATTTAAGTTATTTTTCCCCAAGAAGTCCCGCTCCGACGGCCCGACGAGTCATCTATTTAAAAGGACCCTCCCTGCAGTGCGCCCCTCCTTGAATTATTCGGTCATGCAATACTTATTGAATAGAAAGAACCAAATGCATTTCGACCCCGTCGTAGTTCTAAATCATTTCGTGGCACCGGGCGTGGCTGAACCATCAACGATGGGGGGAGCGAAACAGGGAAGAGGCTTAGATAAGAGAATACGTTCTCGCATCGCTTTTTTTGTAGAAAGCTCGACCAGCGAGAAAAAGTGTTTGGCCGAAGCCAAAAAGAGGTTGACCCACTTCATTCGCTTGGCGAATGATCTTCGCTTCGCGGGAACAACAAAAACAACCATCTCGCTCTTTCCTTTCTTCGGTGCTACCTTTTTCTTTCCAAGGGATAGAGTTGGTTTTTATAATCACCTTTCTTTTGAGGATGCCCGGGAACCACTCCTAGGTCAATTAAGGATCAAATGTTGGAACCTCATGGGTAAGGATAAGGTAATGGAATTGATAGATAAATTCATAGACCTAGGTAGGATAGGAGAATGGATAAAGGGAATAGAGATGATGATAGAGATCATACTGAGAAACAGAAGAATTCCGTACGGGTACAACTCTTATTTGAACGAAGTGAAAAAAATGCGATCTTTGTTGTCTAATAGAACAAACACGAATACCTTAATTGAGTCGGTCAAGATCAAATCTGTTTATCAAAGTGCTTCTCCGATTGCTCAAGACATTTCTTTTCAACTGAGAAAGAAAACAAGATCATTTCGTTCCATTTTTAGTAGAATAGTGAAGGATATTCCATTAGTAATGAAAAAAGGGGTTGAGGGGATCCGTATATGTTGTTCAGGTCGATCAGAAGGCGCAGAAATAGCTAGAACTGAATGCGGAAAGTATGGAAAAACATCTCGTAATGTATTTAACCAGAAAATCGATTATGCTTCTGCGGAAGTATCTACTCGTTACGGAATCTCAGGTGTCAAAGTGTGGATTTCATATAGTAAAAAAAAAAGGGGACGTGCTATATCCGAAACGTACGAAATTTAGTAAATATCGTAAAGGCAGATGTAGTAGGGGTTGCAAACCAGACGGAACAAAACTTGGTTTTGGAAGATATGGCACTCAAAGTTGTAGAGCTGGGCGTCTTTCATATCGAGCCATTGAAGCAGCGCGTCGGGCTATAATCGGACACTTCCATCGTGCTATGAGCGGACAATTCCGAAAAAATGGTAAGATATGGGTAAGAGTTTTCGCAGATATCCCTATTACCGGGAAACCTACAGAAGTCAGAATGGGAAGAGGAAAAGGAAATCCTACGGGTTGGATTGCTCGTGTGTCCACGGGACAAGTCCTATTTGAAATGGATGGTGTGAGTTTGTCAAATGCTCGACAAGCCGCTACATTAGCGGCGCATAAACCATGTTCGTCAACCAAGTTTGTTCAGTGGTCGTAACGTAATTGGTTAGTGGGGAAAAACCAGGCCGGGATTAAAAAGATTTAGGCGAAGGGTTTGTTCCTGAACGAGGGAAGTGGAAAGACACTAAGGGAGAGGGATATACTCCTTTTTTTTGAATCGCCGAAATTGTACGACTGTTCCAGGCGTACGACCCGGATACGATAAGGTTTTTTTTAAGGTACTCTTTCCTGTGATTGTATTGGATATTAATCTTTATGATCACAAGGTGGTGCTTGGGCAGGTCTTCTCTGATTACGTTCGGACGTGACAGGGAAGCCAGGAGGTCCAGGGACATAGCCGACCTATGCATTCCCCATCCAGCACTTAACCGACGAAAGAGAGGGGAACTCAGACTTCTCTTTTGACTACCGGAGGAGAACCTTACTTATACTCCGTATAAGAGCAGGTCTCCACTGCCTATAGCATAGAGGCGAGATTGCCTCACGTTCCACTAAACGCTGGGGAAGGAAGTGACATAGTTTTTTACGAGTAGTAGGGGTATGCTTTATCTATCTTATTGGCTTAAGCATCCTATTTCTTTATTATATTTTTATCCCATTAGAATCAGATTTTCAACATTAGCACAAGAGCAGATAGGATGGAGACGAGTCTCAACAAGCAGGGCAGGAGAGATTACCTGCTCCGATAACAACTGAAACTTTTCCTATTCGTGTAGCCAGGAGGAATGCAAAGATGCCCCGTTCACTTGAATAGGAACTGGAAAGACTTAAGATACGAATTAGAATAAGCAGTACTTTCTATCCTTCGGACCCTTGCTTTGGGGGATATCAGTGCCCGAGAAGATCATCTGCAATGACATTTGAATAATCCAAGGGCAACTACTGGCTCTAAGCCTATCTGCTGTTGAATAACCAACAGGTGCCAGTCTTTTCTGTTACAGTAAGAGCTGTTGAGTAAATAGAAGCTCTGGTCCTATCCGCTGCTGGTGCTGAAGTCACTGAATCAGTCCCAAAGCTTTCTTCCTTCAAAGAAGAAGTTTTGTCATTACGAACTAAGACCGAAGGCAGGTGCAGTTCATAGAGCAATGTGCGGGTTGGGCTTTTTGCAAGCTCCAAGCATAGCTAGAATATGAGAATAGGGCCTTTGTTGCCACGCCAGCATATGCTAGGCAGGATTAGATTGAGCAGTATAAAGGTTACTTTCTTGGCACCGGGGATTGCCATTTACATTTCACTCCTTTTGGTAAGGCAAGGCAACCCTTTATTAGATTAGGACCGCTTCTCCGATGAGATGATAGATGCCTTTGGCCGATTCCCTTGTCATCTCGCCCTCCCCGCTCAAACTCAAAGTCTGTCTTAAAATAGAGGGAGAGGGAGCTCAAGAGCTCTTCCCTTTGGGACACGTGAACTCCACTCTTGGCAACTGCCCTCTGCTGTAGCAAAAGTACCTTATAAGAAAGAGGGTCGGGCCAAGATCGCCATTCCGAATGTTGAAGAATGGGACTATACTTAGTCATTGCCGTCAAAAATCCAGATGGAAGATTTTTCTACCTCAGAAGCGAAAGTTATAAATAAATGTGAAAGCCGAATCTCAGGTTCCTAGATAACAGATAGGCGCACAGTAAATAGGCGCGTTGACTCAGTCTAAGAAGCATGGCGACGGTCGAGCGCTCTCTCCAAGACGAACAACTGGCCTCCCCGAAGGACTGAAGGACAAATGTCGGTTAGAGAGGCATAGGTTTTTATAGTCCTGGTAGGCTATATGAAAGAAGGGGAGAAATTGCTCTTAATTTAATTAATAAGGTAATATCCCTTCACGCTGCTGCCGCGAAAGCAAACCAATTCTACGAGGACCTGCGCCCTATATAAATCAGTACTTCTCTCTCCGACTTCCTGCACCTACCCGGACCCTGCAAAAATGAGACTGAAGTTCGGTACGGGTTGGGGTAAGGCTAAGCCAAGCTACCACCTACCCCTCGCTTGAGGTATCTTGCGATAGGTAGTTGCCCTTCTTGGCCGAGAGCGTACATAAATGATGTGGTCCCCGGATGTTGTTACGAATAGTTATTATTTATTTATATAGGATATTTTTCTTTTGTATTGTGATGAGTAAGTAAACTATAGAGATCGAGGTTCAGATCAAAACAGACTCTTTGACTAAGGCTTGTCGCTTCGACCTAGTAAGCCAGTCCCTCTACCTCTTCCGCATGCTGGTATGTCTTCCCGTCTGCAAGACCCAGCTAAAGCGAATCTCATCTTCATTTTTATGGGGACTCTATCTTTACTTGTAGTTCGTCACTTGTTGGCAAGGGCAAGGGCTTCGGTGTAAGCACCAGTTCGAACTCTGACTTAGAATCAGACCTTATCTCTCTCTCTCAATAATTGGAAGTTTGATCCAATCAACCACTAATGACCTAAAAATGTTCCAACCACGCATAAGTGTGAAGGATTGAATCCTGTAATAGATTTAATATAGAAGAGTCTTAGAAAAGGGCACTGGTTCACGCATTTCGGGTTGATTCCTCTTACCTCTAGAAAGATAAAGAAATGTAAGGGGGTACTTCACCGAATGGAGCGATAGGTCAAGTATGGGACGTTCAGTAAACAATCCCTTAGCTCAAGTCCTCGGAGATACCCAACTGGGAGCGCAGAAGGCGGAGGCGGAGACGGAGCCGCTTTGGAAGCGTCAACGCAAGAAAAAGATAAGCCAAAAACGTGAAGTAGAGGGATCCCATCCTGACGGATGAGCTGCTCCCTCCCCCGGTTAACTACCACTACCCGGTCTTCCCTTTGAATTGATAGCTTCCGCTGGAGCACTTGCCTTCGTGATGAATCCCTTGAGCTTTGACTATCTTTTTGCTTCTTCTTGCTAGCCTTCGATTGTATGGTTTCCTGTATCGCTCTTGTCAAGCTCCACCAGCCCGATCCCTGTGATCTCGTACTTGGCCTTCCCCCTCTCTTTCTCTTCGTCCCGGGATAGAGCCTTTCACTAAAGGGAAGGTTCCCGAGCTTGGCCGAAAAAAATCCTGGAAGTAGCACTGCTTTGGCGATTGGCAAGACATATCCGAGTAGCGCTGCCTGAACGAAGCGTGGGCGTAAAGCATCAAGTGGAGGCGCCGAATCCTTGCAAGAGGGGGGCAGACCGGTCAAAGCCAAGTCCAGACGAGCTGGCCAAAAGGCATAGGGCCAAGGCGGAGCTGGCAGGCTCATCTCACTTATTGTGTGCTTTGTTGGAATAGACTGACATCAAGGGAAAGTGCACTTTATCTCGATTCCTCTCTTTCTACAACTCTTTCTTTCCAACCCACTGCTCAGCCCCCTCCAAACTATGGCATCAAGGTCGGACCAAGGGTCGGGCCTCCACCGATCTACTGATAAGGTAAGGGGAAAGACAACTGAATAAAGAGGTCTATCCTATAAAGACGGGCTAGAGTAAACGCCAAGCGCTGGCCCATTAGTGGGTTCAATTCCTGCTTGCCTTTCATTTTCAATTGTTTGTTAGAGTAGTCTCGATCCTATTGAACATAAGCTATATCACAGGGAGTAAGTAGATCATGATCGGAGGGGACGACCGGAGAAAGATAAGTCAAGGAGGACCCGAAGAGGAAGGAAGAGCGGTCGCTGAGAGCGAAATGAACTGATTTGGCCGGAGGGGGCCACGGGATTAGACTCTCGATGTATTATTACATTTATAGCGGGAGGAGAGTAGCCCCGAAAGAAGTCGGTCCTAGCGAAAACACATAATACAGCTTATGGCCGAGAGTGTCATGAAAGAAAGGTCAGTCTGCACAGGCGGGACGTGACATTAATAGACAGGTCAAACTGTGGAATCGTCTTTCACTCGGATGACGTAATTCAATTTGATTTATATCAGTGTGCAGCAGCCCCTATGACAGAATTGAACATCAGATATATCACACATCCATAAAAAGATTAAAAACAGTCGGTTATGAGAGCAGCACTTTTCCTTGCGGGGGCCCCGTCTCCCATCGGTGCGCTGGAGACGATTCTTTCTGTATCTTCGGCTTCGTCTTCTCCTCCTTCTGAGTCAAACAGATAAAATAAAACATGTGAATGAACGAATTTATCGTAGATTGCACGAGCAAGCCAGCAAACCACCCTTTTTTACTTTACAAATGATTGTGATTGTGGAGTTGAGGCAGGGGCTATTGCTTTTTACTAGGCTAGACGACTCGGCGATTCTACCCTACTTTTTTCCCAGGATTGGACGCCTATTGACGAAGCTCAGGATTGGATTGTCGCCTTACTGCTTGACGAGAACAACCTACCACTTACTTTTTGAAAGTACCTCTCTCATTGCACTAAAAGAGTCTGTCTTTGACGATAGGGCTTGAGGTCGATCGGTCCACCACTAAGGATCTATGGTAGGTCAAAGAGCGCAGAGAAGATTGTCCACCACTTCTTCTTGTACGCGCTATAAGATATAGGCTTTCTATGAAAGCTCGTAAGATCAGCTGACAAAACAGAAAGGGATTCGGACTCGCCTGGTTCATGTCTATCGACGAGGGATCTCAGATTGCGCTTGACCGCAGACTCGTAGCATGGGTGAGAATTCTTCATCTTAGGTAATGAAGGTGGGCGGCTCGTCGTCTTTGAAAAAGGAAGGGATGATTCTTGCCAAACTCTGTCATGCCCATCCTCCTTGGAGTTTAAAAAAAAATATCCCCTTCTGTTTTTCCGTCTTCTTCTCTGCCGAAAGGAAAGACAAAGGCGAGGGAGTCCTCGAACGGGGAAACCCACGATTGAGAGGTCAGATCACACCATCCTCATTGATCCAACTCGGGTTGGTATGCTCACAAAGAGAGACCCTACCACATGTGTTTCAGTTTGAGAGCCACCCTGTTTTCTCGATGTCTTCTTCTCTTTCGGGTGGGAGGCATTCTTCAATAGCTTTCATTACTGAGGGGCCCAATCCTAAGAATAAGAGTATCAAAAGACTCGATCTATCCGACCTTACCATAGTCTCCCTCGGGGCGCGGTCAACCTAGCAGGTGTCATACCTTCAAAAGAGATGGCTCAGACAGATTAGCTATAATGCGCAGTTAGATACTTCGATGGCTCGTTTTCGAACTAGCTGTGTTAAGCATATAGCTAGCCTTCTATTACCTTATTTCTCCAAATTTATGAATCCATAATTGTTGCCATTAAGTCTCTGATTAGCGATAGGGGCCGTCATCCAACATGCTTCTATCTAAGTGATTTCATACCTTATTCCCTCCGCCACCCTCACCCTTCTAAGCTCCTTTGCCCTATGCCTTTAGTTAGTCTGCTTTGAATGATCATTTCACTCTTCGAAGGTGAGCGAAGTACTTCGAGGGATTAGATGGAAGGAACCTCTGCTAAGAATGGAATACAATTATTTGTGTCCTTATTTAGCTTTCAAGTGGGAGAGGACTTCCATAGAGTGAGCCCTTCGATCGCGGTGCTCATCTTACCACCCTAACTACTAGCGCAGTCCAACTTATCCCTGCTAACCCACAACTAAAGCACCATGACTCTTTGATTCCGAAATGCGGCCGAGGGCATCGGAAAGGACACATCACACGCCCTAACTCCACGAAGGGATGGATGGAATAGACAGGCACAAACCGTTGACCCTAATCTTACCAAGATATACAGGTATTCAATCCAGAATGGGCACAGAAACTGTTCAGGAAGTGAATAAAGCAGAAAGATACACATTAGTATTGGACTTAACCCCAGAGGAGAAAGAAGAACCTCCGCTTGTCCTAGAGCTAGCCTCAGAGTCATAAGTTTATGTTAACCATACCACTAGGACAGGAAGGGTCTATCAACCGCCTCATTTGCAAGGCTAAGAAGAGCAAGAATCTATTATGCCTTTCGCTCAGTTATGAGCCAGTAATAGAACAGGAATTTGACTGGATTGAGACTCGCGGTGCTTACACCTCTAAAGTCAGCCTCGCTCAACAATTCCTCGAGACCAAAGCAAAAGTTCTCTTTCGATCCCAAGGAGTTCATTACCTATTATTGTTGGCTATTCCAATGCCAATGCCAATGATAGAGAGATTAGGGGAATATACTGACCGAGAAGAGAGAGTAAGACCCTAAATGCTTACGGGACAGAGAGGAGATACGCTAGTGAGATGCGCAGGTGTATGAGCTCTGAGATGTGTAGGTAGAAACAGAAGAAGCCGTTCCAACTGGTCCTATCATCCTAGGGTAGTAGTCAATCCGATGTAGCTAATCCGACCGGCATTAGTAGACGAGTACAAATGAATATAGTAGCCCTATACAATAGACGGTAGTTCCATTAGAAATTATATGTCAAAAGTAACCTACCGGTTACCAAGGCCTATTAGTTTACAAAGTCAACATCGGAGAGTCTTCTTAACAGCTGTACTAATGCCGTTCGCCTTGACTTTAGTCATGTAGAGCATTTTATTTTGGCATAGGAGCCTTCTAGGCCTACTGACTCTTATCTAAAGGGGCATATCGAGATCCCTTAGCCCACAAAGCCCTTGACTTTCCTTCTCTGCTTCGCACCATCGTTACACTCACCCTTCGTTACCCAGCCCATCGCTAACGCTCAGCCTCGTCTTTTGATTTGACCTATTTCCCTCTTTCTCTATTTAGGATAGAAAGCATAAGGTCGCAAGTGAAGCTTCTGGAGAGAGCAATGAAAGAGTTAGAATTGGACCCATAACATTGACACAGGGAGAATCAATTGCTTGGTTTCCCACAGGCAGAAAAGGACTTGGCCTGGATGTAAACTGTAAAATGAAAAGAAAATTGTAGTATCCAAAAGGGCAGCTAAGCTAGCAATCCGAACAAGAAGATCTTCCCGTGGACTCAACAGGGTTCACGAATCTTATCAACTATTTACATTAAGTAAAGTTGGAATAGATCCCAGACTTCATAGGGAGATAGCCACCACTACTACTTTAGAAAGGACCGAATGGCGTGCCTTATACCTTTCAAATGAATGGTGGGGAGACCGGAATCGCTTTTGTCGCTCCGGATTTCCTCTTAGCCGAAAGGGTCGAGGCAGGAAGGAGAACGCTATATATACACCTCTTTGTACCTGGGACTAGACATAATAGCTTGAGAAAGGCTCGGGAAAGTACGTTGTCTATTTTATAGCACACGAGATAGGCTTGGCTTAGAGCCTACACCAATCTATCTGTTCTATCTGTAATAGTTCGATCTGTCTTCCTGAGATGAGAATTTGTTTTGAAATAGCTAGATTAGAACTGGCCGCCTTGCCTTGGCTTATTGTGTGATTTTTGAGCAGGAGCGAGCTGTCTTTGGCACAATCTGTACTGTAGCCGGGAAAGCAGGAGTCAAGCTGTTCACAAGCAGTGGTTATGAGCCGTATCTCGCATCTAAAGCCAATCCATTTACAAGTGAAATCTTGCCCAACTCCAACTACAAGGAAAGAAAGGGGTGAGGTGCTCATTATGTATAAATTGGGTCTCTCGGAACCATGGGCGGCGAAAACTAGGATGGAATCATAGGTCAGGGATGACATAACTGGGGAGTAGGAATGGCAGATCCGTTTTTTTCCCAACATTATGAACTCTTCAACTTGTAGTCCACCAAGAGGCTAAATCCTCTCCTGACTTACGTCTGAGCCCAGGTTTGTAAACCAGCCATTCAATGGAAGACTTTGTCCTCTTATTTATGTTAAGCATTAGGGTCCTTCACAGAATCTCGAACCGTGCCCCTTCCTCAATGAGTCACGAGCGAGCCATGCCACATTGCATGGGAGGAACTGATCCTTCACTTCCCTTTTGAGCTTTCGATTCTATTCTAGACCGCTTGATATCATCTCTTACCAGCCCCACCCGGGTGGCTTCCGCGTCACCCCCAGTTGCTCCATTCTGGATCCCTGAGTGATAGAATAGCTATAAGCTAGCCCACCCTCACCTTGATGAGTTTCACTAAGAAACCGGGGGGTGCCTATGTGACTAACATAGGGCTCTGCCTTACCAAGCAGAGTGAGGTTAGAAACTCCAATTTTGTGATAGGACTGACCCTGGTGAGAACCAGCCTATCACGCCACCGAGGTTCCGCCTCGTTTGCCTTAGTCTTGCGATCTAAGGGTGAAGGAGTCATCCAGCCACCGGGATTGGTTACCCGGTTGACCCCTATCCGTATCTACATCTACGTCCTGATTGAGTTACATAGAAACTAAGA
>NC_039768.1:292500-295000 GCF_004193775.1 Glycine soja | reverse complement strand
CCGTACTGGGAAACTTCTTTCGATGAAAACATATGACTCATATGTAAAAGAAGTCGAATTAGGGACCCACCGGAGCCAACCCTATAAGGTTCTTATCAATGCCATCTCTTCTTCCAATCTTTTTTTAAAGAAAGTCAAAAAATCAAGAGGTGGGAACGGGGGTGAAACAGATTGGGCTCACAGAATACTTCAGGGCTGGCCACGCACCTGTCAGGAACTGTATAAAAAAGGACCGATAACTACAGAAGGTCTGATACTTGAAAAGAGCAAGTTATGTAGGCAGTGGCCGTTCCGGTTGCTCGACCAAAGCCGGTCAAAGAATTCTATGCCTGGCCAGAAGCCAGAAGTGAAGTGAGCCTTACAAGAAGCCGAAGGAAAATGAGACTAGCTAAGACTAGGGAAAGAGCGGCTAGCTAACTAGCTGATAGAGATGGCAGAGCTCCTTTTTCACTAAGAGCTGCAAAGGCGAATACCACTACCTTCGCTCCCTCCTTTGCTGATAGAGCGCCATAAATCGGATGCAGGGGGCCTAACCTAATAAGATCGGCAGAGGAGAGATGGTTGATAGCTTAGGTTTAGCAACTAAATTGGGGATGGGGAGCTCCTTTCATAATATTGTATCAGAATGACAAGGCAAAAGATATGGGCTGAGCCTAGCTTGGGACGAGGCTTAGAGAAAGGTAGTTTGCGAGAGAGATGGCCAGGCAGTTCTTAAGATCAGCAACTCGGCGGATAGAGAGCTTGAGCCCAATGCAATGGACTTCTTATTGATGAATATCGCGACCTCTTTTTTGCTAGAGACTGGGAGAGATATTTTCGACATTGCTAGCTAGAGAGAGGGGAATTTCTGCGTAGATGGACTTGCCAAGCTAGGGCTTCATATCAACTCGGTACAGTCTTCAGAGATCCGCCAGAGTTCATTACTTCTTTACTCTTTTCAGATCTAGTAGGTCTTGCCCTCCCACCTAGGCGGTCTAGTCCTTTTTTTTTTTCATTTCAGTTAAGGCGGTTTTCTAAGTGATTGATATAGTAAGCTTGCTTGCAAGATAAGTAAGGTTCTGCAATAAAAGAAGAGTCCTTTTTTGAATGGAATCATGGCCCTTTCCCTTGCAGATGTGTCCTTTCAAGCCGGATTTTTTATTTACTAGCTTAGCTATCCTAGTATAATAAAGAGAAGGGGTAGACTGACTTCTTTTATTGATTGACATAAGCTCAGGAAAGGAAGGAGGACAAGCGAAGTACTCTCGTAAATAGAAAGAAAAGAGCTAGAAAAGCTCCTTATCCTTATAGGCTAGGCTAAGTAGTTCCGTGAAAGCCTGCAGAGAGGCCTCTATTGCTTATAGGGACTCAGTTCCAGGACTCTTTGGCCGATGAATCGATGTACCGATCTTCTCCTTAGGCTTGAGGTAAAAGAAGGCTGGCTTGTCGGCTAAGAAAGCTTACCTTAGAATTGAACTATCCTTTCTTCCAATTGAAAAGGTACTAGCGAGACTTACTTAGACAACTAGCCTAGACTAGCCTTCTTTTAGAATAGAAGGGGAACTAGGTTAGGTCTGGTTTGTTTATCCTTGTCTTCTACTTTCTTTTCTAGAATCTGAAGGAGGTGCCAGTCTTTGAGGTCTAGGAAAAACCGATGCCATTGAATGGCTTGGTCGATCATCGAGTTAGCTCTCCTGTGTTTTAAGCAAAGAAAGATTTTCCAATCTGTTAGGAATCGATCTAGCTGCTTATCCGGTCCTTTAGTAAGGACATCGCCCGAAAGTTCAAAAACTTTCCTTCTGAGATGCCTGTTCTCAGGTTTGAGGGAAAGGGTGCTAGGCTAGAGAGGAGTCGCGTCCTTCTTTCTCGCGGAGAACTTTTCACGACTTCTCTATCTAATGAATCACTGATTTCGGAGTCTTTTGCCTAGGGCAGCTATTCTGCCTACAGACCCTACTTTTAAAAATCATACAGGATAGGGGAAAACTTCACTTCCTTCCTTGCCGTCAACCGCTGAGACTAATAGTATTGGTTCTATTCATCTGACCGTACTTCCATCCGGTGTTAAAGCTGCGGAGCTCGAGGGATGTCTTTAAAAAAGGTCAAGTTTTTTTCTTTTTTTAGACGCGGTCGAAAGAATACCTGAGAGAAGGATGGGCACTTCTCATAGTAGGCGTAGGCCCGTCGCCCTAAAACTCATACCTGTGATTAATAAAATAAGAATAATTTAATGAGCCGCCCTTCTTCCCGTACAGAGTCTGTCAAACTCCGCTGTCTTAAACGACATTGGCGCGGTACTCTGATATGAGTAGATCAGATCAATCGACTGTTCCGGCTAATCACGTCACGAATCGAAGGAGAATGGGAGAAAGCTTTTAGTTCGCCTTCATTCCATAGCTACTTAGTACCTCGGATCCCTTCTCCTTTGAGAACTACCACTCAAGACTGTTGGATCACTCATCAATGTCATCCGCTTAAAATGATGGCTTTGGCGAAGCCGATGCTAACTTGGCTGACACTG
>NC_039768.1:270000-287500 GCF_004193775.1 Glycine soja | reverse complement strand
AGGCATAGTCCGAATTAGCTCGTCAGTGGTAGAAGCTGGTTCATCGGCTTAAGCCAGTCAATCTATCCAAAGAGCCTACCCTACGCCAAAAGAATCGATTCAGCTCCAGCTGCGCTTTCCTCCTTTCCTTTCTTTTCCTTACCTGGGAATTCAAATAAGAATAGAAGGACGAGTTACTCGCATTATAGACTTTCTCAATTCGAGATGTTACCTTCAGACATGGAAATAGTTGAATATATAGTTTCTATGGGACTTTATATGACTCTAGCCGTCTACATCGCTTTTAGGGCTAGGCTCCGCTCCTCGCTCGAGCTACCAGCTTTTTTTTTTCATTCCTGTTGACTAATCCGAGTCCTTGAGAGCTTAGACGTCAGCGGGGAAGAACTCCGAATTTCATCGGCTCCTCCTCTCTTGCCCTCTTGCTTGATGGTATCCAGTTGAAATGGTTGCTGGATTGCCCCTAGTTCAAGCTCTAAGTCAAGCATTCACGCACCAAAGACCTCTTACTACGCTCCTGAGCCTAGGAAAGAAAAATCCCATTTGCCTAATACGTACTACTGTACTGCATATGATTTAGCAGCCCTTATTCCTCCACCAGCTTCTTCTTGGCATCAAGCCAGCCCTTATTCCTTGCATCAACAGGCAATCCCTCATAAAAGAAAGGCTACTGACTTGGCTGATTCAACAAGGGAAAAAAGGCATCCATTCAAACTGCTCCCATTCCTATGTTGACACCAAGAGAAAGAAGCAAGTCAAGCCGACTTCAAAGTTGTTTGGATTGAAAAGGTTTGGAGCAGCTCAAACGAGGAAGCGGAAACTTCTTAATCTACGCCATTGGGCGATCTCTCTTTTGGTCCGGTGGAAGTCAAAGTGGAAGGCGAGTCAGCAAACGAACCCAGGAGCTAGACGCCACTCCGAGCGGGGGAAGCTCAATTGAAAAGGAGAAGTCAGGGTCTTGTACTAGTAGCTTCATCCCGTAACCCCTCAAGAAAGCTCTTCAAGCCCTTGTTCCGTTCCAGCGGATAGCACGCTGGATACTTCCTTTTCTATTGTCAGATATGGATTGTAAACAGCTATAAAATAGCAAGCCATGAAGCCAACTGCCCTTCATTCTATTAGGGAGTTGGAATAGCTGGATTTCAAGGTGAGAAAAAGGACCGTCCCAGACCTATCAGGAAAGGGGAAAGCAACGAGAATCTTTCTACCTTCACGGGTGAACCTGGAAATAAAGATACTTGCATTTCCCTTCACTCATGCGAGCAACGGGGCGAAGAGTCACGAGCTCTTCATGGATAGAAGATAAAGATCTGGGTAAACCTCATCAATTCCATTCTATGCCGGGGCGGTGCCATCATTTCTCCCCTACAATAAGGAAGGATTTCTTAAGGGGAATGATGAAAGAGGCTTGGTATTCAGTATCAAGAACTCACGAAGCCACTTTCGAAGGGAAAGTAAGGCCTTCTTTAGTTGTGCTGGCTTTATGAGCTTCTCTTCTATTGCGTAAACGAAAGGTGTCTTGCCGCGTATGAATTGACCGATTGGCATTTCTTTAGACGCTGGTGCGGACCAGTAGAGTAGTGCTTTTTTTCTTTAAGCCGGTAAGGTAATCCGGTGTCAGATCCATGTCGAAACGAATACGTAAAAGGAGAGACCGTAGCTTACTCGAAAGGGAGTCCCACCTAACAGTATGCTTCGCTTCCAGTGGAAGGATCGCTAGTTCCTATCATCTGTCTTTCTGTATTAAATTAAAGACAAATAAGTTCTATTTCTATCGCTCGGGCACTCGGGTTAGGGCGAGTCTCTCCCTTCTTTATTGTCGGATTGCGAAAAGCTACCCCTTTCGCTAATAAGACATGGACCAAATAGCATCCCCTGTTGATATTGGATATTGATAGGCTGACAACTCACACGCGGGTAGTAGTTTTAGATACTATTAAACAGTAATTTGCCCATATGCAAAGAATTAATGGTCAAGCAAGAAGTAACTTACCTTAGGGCAACTTGTCCTATTCCTTATACTCTTTATCTTTTCTCGAGACAATCGAAGTAATCGTCTTCAATGAGATGGCTTAGTCCCTTTCAAACATACTATATTAATTCACATTCGTCAATCTCCGACAGGTACCCGGCAGTAGCCGACATTGATTCCTTTTAGTAGACGTAAGAAAGGCGAATCCCATGAGGCTGTTCGTGAGCAGAGAATTGCCGGTAGGACCAATGTAGAGGACTCATTCATTCGACTAAGAATCATAGTAAACACCTTTATGGGATGTATTCTTTTGTGATTCTGGAAAGAGAGCTTTGGCTTTCTTCCCTCTTGAACAGAAAAGCAGACTCGAACTACTTGTCCTGCTAGATCGACTCGAGGACGGTGAAACATTATGTTGAGAAGAAAGCCTTGACGAGGTGCAATCCTTGTAACCGGGAAAGCCACAAATGGGGGAGGAGGATACGAAGATCACAAGAGTTTGTTTCCCCAAGAGCCCGTAATCCCCCTGAGAAGCCCCGGGATGGCACCCAATAGTTACTGTCAAAGTCCATGTCTGCAGGAAGTCAAATCCCGTGATCAAGCCTTTGAGTTATCCTGTTTTGGTTTTGGAAAGCAAGTCACAATTAAGATAGTTTTCAAGCATTCTATGAGTTAAGGAGGTGACTAAGCAAGCCCTATTGCAGTCCTAAGGAAGTCATAAGTAAACTCTCCTGGCCAGTTAGTTGAAAAGCCAGCGGCAAGGAAGTTAAATTGTTGATGCCCTCTTTCTCTTTAAAGGATCAAGAGTTTACCACGTACACAGAATCGAATGCTAGTTCGTACCCAAGGGATTAGATATTCCTAGATGGGCTTGTTCTTGAATGCGCAGGGATTGGGACTAAGAAGACTGCTGCCATTCCATTCAGGTAATGCAATTGTGAATGTCCGATCAATAGCAATAGTGCTGTGGCACTTCTTAATGACTTTCCTGTTGAGCATAACTTCTGGAGGATTTGATATGGATGTCACTTGCTCTAGAATCATCAGTTTCCTAATCGAATAGGATAGGACCGGTGCAGGCCAACTCGGAATAGAAAGAGCCCTTTCCTTTAGTAGGACGAGGTCTGCCTTTAGCCTTCCTGTTATTAGGAGTGGATTAGTTAGAGTCGGTCCGTTCTCTTGTTTCAGAAGCCGAGTAAAGGGCTCTTGCTGATACTACATCAGATATTATTATTATGCGATGGTTACTTAAAAATATGAATATGGGAGTTTTTCTGGGCCTACTATTTATTCTCTTTTGTGACAACAAGAGTGTTATCCAAATAGCACACAATCATGTGTTTCATGAGGCGAACAAAGCATATCGAAATAGCCTAACTCACTTAGGGCACTTCGTTCGCCATCACTTTCTACAGGGTTCAATGCCATACATTTCCTCAGAGCTTCAGATCGCGGATCTTCTTACGAAGTCCCACACCACTATGCGATTCCGATACTTAGTATCCAAACTCCAGATGTTATCCCTTGAGGCATCTTGAGTTGTAGGGGGAGGGGGGGTGTTAAGCATATTGATTTGTTATATTCTGTATATAGTAAGTAGGTCTTGCTGTATATAGCACTTTCCTTTTATGGATGGAATCGAGAGGGAAGAAAGAGTCCGGTTTCAGAGGCTTGATCAACTTTGTTCATGGATCATCAACAAATCCCTAAATGCTTCTTTATATTGTCGCCACGGAAAAGGTTCAGGTAGGGAGAACTCTTAGATTAGATTCTAAAGTTTTAGAGAGTTTTTTTGAAAATCCATCTCCACCTATTTGTGCCCTTCCTCCCAAAAGCATTCCGGCATCTGTTATTCCTGGTCTCACCTGTGAAGCAAAGTAGGACAAGGGAGAAAGACATGGAATTGATAGGGAACCGTAGCCAAGTGGCTAAGGCATGAGTCTGCAAGACTTCTATTCGTCGGTTGGAATCCGACCGGTTCCTACAGCGCCGCGCCATTCCACCCATCATTTTTTTACTTAGTGGATAGAACGGGGGCCGGAGCTTGCTCCTTCGTACTAGTGTAGTGGCTTAGCTGCCTTAGTTTCCCATCCTTACCGTATTCCTATTCCTTAGCACAAGCACTAAGTAAGTCTACTACCTGTAGGTCGAGTTCAATTACATCGAACCTTATGTTACCTACTTTTACTCATATATTTCTTTGGTATACCTCAATACAAGACAAGCACAGGAAAGGATATTCAATCAAAACCGGGCTATCGCCCTATTCTCTCTCAATTGCCTATCCTTTATAGACGAGGGGTTCGCGATTAGCAAGATCGGCTTAGATATAACTTCTCAGGGCTCTGTAGACTTAACTGTACTTTCTCCGGCTAGGAAGCCTTTGGTGTCCATGGATATGGATGTAATTTGACCGATTAAAGCGATTCAAAGCCTGAAAGATGCGCTGTCCTAAGCCTTAAGTTAAGGGAAGGGACATTTCAATCAACCTATTAGTAAAATGTGAGAATGAGCGGACAGGCCGATCGGATAAGATTCTTTTCCTTTATGGAGGGAGCTTACGGACGGGCCAAGCTCTTTATGACTTCTTTGACGCAGATTGAAAGTCTAGTTTGACAGTCTTCGACAGATCTTTTTTTTCGGGGTCTTCCCTACCCCCTATAAGGTAAGGCAAGTAAACTCGTCCTTGGGAAGTCTAGCTTTGTCCTTCTGAGTCTCGTCCTTTATATAACTTCCTAACATTCTTTCGTTCGTTATATAGCGATAATCGCCCTTATGAGGCACTTTAACTAGGTTCTCATTTCCAAGAAGAAGAGCATGTTTAGGAGCAGCCCCTGAGTGAAGAGCAAGCAAACTCCGCCCCTATCTGCCGGCTATAGGTCACGAACTATAAGACCAAGGAAAGCAACCTCTCGTTAAACCGCTTTAATGTAATGTTGCCTTTTTGGATATCCAAGAGAAGATAAGGCTGGCTTGGGGCTAACCCTTCCTGACAAGGAATTTCATGACGGGCTGACCTTTTCCTAGCCTTTACCAAACGATTAGCGAAATGAAATCGAGGAATCAAGGACGATTCGATGACTCTCTCCAATAGATCTCGATTTGCGGACGATGTCGTTTAAAGAGTCGACACCGCTTTGCACAAGAATCGGTTCTTTGTATGGATGGACAGAAGGGCTCAGCCAGACCCGGTTCAATTCGTTTTTTGCGGGAATACCAGGTTCAAGTTCAAGGGAAGAGAAAAGAAAGCGTAACTCTTTGTTGTCCTCTTACTCTTTTAGCCTGCCTTGTGGAGGTCTCTCGGGTGTCTACGGCGGATCCGATCAGTCTCGTGAAGAAGTCTTTTCCGATCTTCCACTAAGAAAGGTATCGTCACGACAACTAAATTTGCCCGGTAAACTAGTCGGGGCTCCCCATGGTTTAGTAATAGGGAGGGGAGAATGTCTCTTCATCCGGGGGTTCATTTCATTCATTATGAACTAAAAAAAGTGTAAGGCTGATTAGTGAGGTCTTAAAAACTTCATACAATGAATGATCAGCCATTCCATTTGTGCTTTCAGCAAGTAGGCGACGCGAATCTATGGTTTCTATGTTTCAATCGGGTACCAATTGCTTGGATGCGTTTGAAAGCCTCGAGATTACTTTAAGAAAAAATTCTTTCTAGGTTTGTCTTGTGTCTCCGTAACAAAAATAAATAAACTTAATGGGCGAACGACGGGAATTGAACCCGCGCATGGTGGATTCACAATCCACTGCCTTGATCCACTTGGCTACATCCGCCCTTACCCTCTAGTCTCTATCTACGATCAGATTCTTTCTGAACCCCCTATGACCGCTATCAAAGAGAAGCTTTTTCCTATACTATAACTATAGTAGTAGCAAGTCTATTTCTTGTTTTTTGGAATTAGGGGAAGCAAAGCTTCAAACAAAGAGGTTGGGCTGTTCACTTCATTGATTTGACTTCACTTTACTTAAGATTAAAGATAGGGGCCGGGCGGGCAGTGAAGGCTCGTTTAGTAGAAAGCAAGCTCCGCTTTTTGAAGCGAGCCCCCAGAAAGCCTTTGCACGCTAGCCTCTTGTAGTTTAGGGTTCCAAACCTGCGCCTTCTCTCTTCCAGTTCTCTCCCTCTCATTTTTTTGACAGGGGCGGAGAAAACCACTCTATCAATAACAAGAATACAGTAGCAATTCAGTTTCAAATGGTTTGAGCTTGGAAGCAACCTACTATCTATCGATAGGCTAAAACAGACTGCTATTGGCTGCTTTGCCTATCTATTCTATTATGGCCGGCTTGGAGACATAAGAGGAAGACCGTCATTTCTATCCGGGTACGATCCTTCATTCATTCGTTGAACCTTGGGGATAACCATTAGCATTGAGGTCAATCACCACACCACCTCTATCATACGACATTACATGACGCGAGAGTGCATGGTCAACACACACCTACCTAAAGCGCCTACGTTCCGCTTGCAGCCAATACAAGCACAACCTAACTTGCACGAGATTCAACAACCGAAACTACTGGTAGTCCCGAGGGGACGGCATCCTCAAAAAAGAAAGAGTTAGCAGTACTGAACAAGCGAGTCATCGGTCGGGGGAAAGAAAAGGACCGCCTTTAAAAAGAAAAAAAAAAGTGATAAGGTCCGCCTTCGGGCTTTGAAAAAAGGCTTCGTACCATCAAGAATATATAGATAGATTGACTCGCGGTTAGGTTAGTAGTATGCGACAAGCAGACCAAACGCCTCCCTGGGCCTCCCGGCTGTAAGTCAGCCAGAAAAGAAAAGAGACTTGCTATTTCCCCAATAAAATAGCTTTAATAAAGTGAAAGATCTGATTGTTACAGAAGACCAGATCGAGGGATGAAATCTACTCTACCGGACAATCAAAGGCTTAAACCCTGGTCGAAGCGAAGCGCATGCGATGAGGGAAGAGAGAGACCACCAATGCAAGTGGATCGACTTAAGCATCGATTTCGAAGGCGACAACATGAAGCATGAAAATAGAGCCAGCCACTTTTTATCGTTAATAATGTTACAAGCAACAACGATAAAATACGCTCTTGGATGCATGCCCCTATCTCCCACCCATCGTCCTGATCTTGGCTTGAAGTATCCAAGTAGCGCTAAAACGAAAAAGCGAACTATTGGAATTCTTGTCTTGGGCTTAGCCCTCTTTTACACCAACTCAATAACAAGCGCCGAACAAGGATGAAAGAAATCACATTACTAATCAAAATTTATTCATTCAACCATTCATATTACGTTATGGCAATCCTACACGCCGTCCGTGCAAGCAGGATACCGCGGTCAATGCTGTAAACAGACCTAGCATCATGCCATCAGAGCTCAATTCAAGCAGAATCGGAGAAAGGCTTCAAGTCAGTCCCGCGAGCTAAGAAAGTTTTTTAGTAAGGCTGGGATATTCTCCTTTAAGTTTAAGTCAGTACCCAGAAGCAAGGAATTAGAAGTAAGCAGAAGAGGAAGGCTCGAACTTGCAGTAAGGAAAGGGGAAATGAGACAAAGGCTAACTAAGGACCTCTATCTCTAAACTCTAAAAGCTGGAAAGTGCTGACTCCAGGCCTTATCCTACACCCTTGGATTACATCATTACCTACTTAGACAATAGTCAGTCAAGAATGAAGAGAGATGGGAATAAAAGAAAGCAGACGAGAATGTAAACAGAGAAAGACGACTGAAAGCTGGCATGGGTAAGTCACTCCTTGCTTTATGGCTTACAGGAGTACTTGACTAGCCTGCTTGACTCGCATCTCTACTTCTCTTTCAGAGCCTGCGCCAATGAGTAAGGGATTCGCAACGGATATGCTCCAAAGAAGAATACTTCCCTATAGCAGTTTCTGCTCTATAAGAGGAAGTACTGAGATTGGATATTCCTATCCCTAACAAGTATAGACTCTATCTTCTATTAGGAAAGAGTCAATCACCCGTAACCGCAAATGCTACAGTAACTGCTCCAACCGAACCCTCACTAGTTGCAGCGGATGAGCGATAGCCTTTTTGTGTACTTGCTTGCCTCAACTCAATCTTTCACAGCTTCCTCAGTGCGGAATAGAGCAAGCCAGTGAATTGACCCTTACTAGGAAGATTGGTAGGACGGGAGGATAGTTGTACTGCTTGCGGGGATACCTCAGCATATAGATTGGATTGTGGAAGGTTGATCTCGAGATTGGCTTTCAAACTATGTTCTAGTTCATACCGTGTAAAAGAACAGGACTTTATTCATTTCGATTTCTGGAATTAGCCATTCTGCTCTATTGGGTTCAAGTCCTTCTGGATTGGGTGAAGATGGAAGAGATTGGTGGGATACCATTGGGTGGAACTCACTCGAAGCAGGAAATCTTAGAAAATAAGCGAGACCTCATCCGAGGAAATAAAGGGTTAGGTTGGAAATGATTCAACTAAAGCTCCCTTTATTAGATCAAGTCACTATCGTATCGGGGCGGATTGCTATCAGGTATAGGATTTCATCCTGCCCTGGGTTCGCTTTGAAGACCGCACAAACCCTCGCTGAGGGAGACATAGGAAGGAACTTCGGTTTAACGACTTGCCCTTTTCCATTCAAGTCTTCTTTCTATCTAGGCTTCAAGCTCCGTGATTGGATTCATCACTAATCTGTTACGATCACCTCATTAAAGACCTAGCTTCCTTTCATTGTGAGCTTGCCCTTAAACTAAGGGATTCTGTGAAATTTGATATTAGTTATGCAACATAACCAGGAGAGACTTTTCCCTAGCAAGCTCCTACAGCAGCTTATCTAACTGGAAGGGTTCTTTCATATTTCCTTCTTCTTGCTTCCCTTCTGCGCTTGCCTCTGCCTTCTTATTCACCAAACCTTCTTATTCTCGTTTCCTCATTATCCCATTCCCTGTAGTAAGAAAGGGGGGAACCTTCTCTCTCAAAGAAGCTAGTCTAGTAAGGAGATACTTATAAAAGAAAACAAAGAAGCTAGCTATATAAGGAAGCAATCGCGCGCATAGCACTCAAGCAAGGGTGCTGTAGGGAAGAGAGGAGATAGAGCACAGCGCTCAGAAAGAGGCTAAGCTAGGGTTGCTACTGGTTTTGAGGTCATCGATGAACCCAGTTCCCGCTCTACCTTTTCGGCTTAGTCACTCTCTCGTCGTTCCGATTAAAGGATTGAACAAGAAGAGTTGCTACGTGTAACATAAAGAAGACTTTGAACCTGGGCTTCCTCTAACAAGAGAAGAAGCCATTAGTAGTCCAGGTTAGGCTTTCGGTTTAATACCAATCTCCCGCAGAGTATAAAACAATAATAGTTGTATGGGCTCAGCCCTAGTTCTTAAGGCGAAGTATCACATGAAAGAGAAAAGTCAACATGAGACTCGAAAGACGCTCGGCGATAAAGAAAAGAAAATGACTCTTTCTTCGGTGGACATGGCGGAGGCTCATGCACTTACACTTAGGAAAGGTTCTGACCTGGCTTTTTCTCTACAGCTATCTTCTGTTTGTATGTATGAAAACAGATTCATCTCAGGTCTTGAAAGCTTTTCATAGTCAAAAGTCGTCTACAGATCGCAGTCTGAGGCCTATTGTTAGTGATGTGCAGCAACTCCGGATGTCCCACCACAGCTGGTCGGTATAAAGGGTGAACAGATTAGCCAATGCTTCGGCCGATTGGGTGGCAAAGCATCTTCCTGACTGACTGTGTCGACCTTACTGGGTGCAGAGTCCTCCACCAGCTATTCTTGCTATTTTAAGAGAAGATCATCATTGTCTGACTTAGGCCTTGATGTCTTTTGATTTCAGCTTTCAATGCCCGGAATAGGAACTGAGATGATTCGATAGTGGGAACTCATGAGCGCTCATCCATTCTATGCCGGGAACCTCGTAACTATGCCAAGCCCGACCTGGGGAGATTAAGCTACTAAACGGTCAAGAAAGACGTCGCTTGCTTGTTGTTGTGGGAAAGCTTTGTTAGCTATGAGTTCTTCTGTTAGCTTCCGGCTTATCCTTAGCTGTCTTTAGCAAAGGGGTATCATACGAAAATGAATCCCACATTTTAGCTCTCATCTCAGAGTTATAATAGAAATAGAAGGCTTAGTTAATGAGCTTATCGTGATCTAGCGGACTCCTCCCAGGCATCTCCTGCCTATCTCACTTTCCTAAGACTAGCTAACAGGTAATTCATATTAATTCTTTAATTCGTCATTTATATAGGGTTCATAAGCTAAGTGACGGTAGATTGTTAATTCAATTCCCTTCCTTTTTTCTTATATTCCCTTCGCGAGTAGGAGTTAGAAGTGGAAGAAGCATCTTTAGCTAATTCATCAACAGGAAGAGTTAGCTGACGTCAGAATTATATCAATGCAATGTCAGAAAGGAAGAACAGATACCAAAGAATGCTAATACCTATAGAAGAACAGGAAAAAAGTCTCCATTCGACTATTTCATTCAACTCTATTTATTATGATTCTTCTTATCGTTCGTGACCAATTCCTTATTAATAAAGCTCACTGAACTGTCCTCCCGTGTGGACTGGCAACCTCTTGGATATCTCGCTTCTTGGCCGCTCTTTACACTGTCTCACCATTTGGTGGTGTGCGGAGAAGATATATCCGGGGAAGCGCTTTGATAAGTATGCTATCCTTGGTGACTAGATTTGTATCGCCGACTCAAAGGTGGCAGAAGTCTACCTATCTACACTTAACTTAAGGATTTAGGTGTGACTATATCACTTCCTAAGTCTTTAGTCTCAGATGTGGGTGGCGCTGAGTTTGCTAAGAAGTTTAGGTGTAAGAATTTAACAGTGGATTTATTCCGGGAAAAAAAATGCGCGAAAGAATAGAGAAGTAAAGAGGATGGCAGTAGCTCCGGTGCTATCCCATTGGCAGCCGGTAGCCGAGTCCGAGTCTTCATTTTCACTTCTTTATGATGAGAGAGCTGACCCTGAATCCTGCTGTTCTTCCAGGGAATTCGTCTTTGATAGAGCACTTGCCCGAGAAATCTTTGCTTTTCGTTGAGCTCTTTTCCTTTCCGTTGCGTTTAGCTAGGCTAGGATCCTAATAACCTTTTTACTCGAATTCCTTCCTCTTCCCGAGCGGATCCCTATTGTGCTTGGCCATTCCCTTGTTGGTAAAAAGGAGTGGATTTCTAATGGTCTGAACTCTCAATCTGATCTGGAACTCAGGAACAAGCCGTAAGGGCTTTCGTTAGCGTTAGACTGCGTCTTCAGGTACGTCTATTGGTGATTCTTCATCGGATTCCCTAAACATGGGGCTAATCCTTATCCTTAAAGATTCTCTGGGAAAGGGCTCCGTAACATCTATCTCAAAAGAAGGAAGGACATTCTATTATGCCTTCTCCCCATTCCCGGCCGTAGCACGGGCAAATCTATCTTCAACGGGTGCCCCGACTGCTTATTTCCTAGGAGCTATTCCTACCATTATCCCACGTCCCTTGTCTTTATCGCTCTAGCAACTGCCATTCATTCCTTGTCCACTTTTCATGCATGCAGGACTCTTTCTAAAGAAGAGGAAAGCTCCATGTGCACCCAGAGAATAAGCAACTCGCTAGAAGGAATAGATATTGGCTCTTGACGTAAGGAATAGAAGGAAGGTTCTTTGCGAGAGTAGTTCATCTCGGGGGAAGAGGGAAGTAGTGGCTTCTACTCCCATACGAGCGCACATTAATCTAATTGAAATCCGGTAAGAGAAGGACTTGACTTGATCACGCTGCTCAGTATACTAGTATAGAATGGTGCGTTCCAATGCCAGTGATAAATTGGTTTAAAAAGATCGTATTGAGATCGCTTTTTCTCAATCTAGTAAGAGGGGTTGAGATGGATTCCTTTCGGGGCTTGGGCTAGCTTGGATCTTTTCCTCTTACTTTGATTGCTTGATTGTGCTAAAGGCTTTGCCATGTCATTCTGCTAGTAAGAAGGTAAGTCGCTTCCTTGTGGATAGCCTTCGCTTCCGGCTTCCCTTCGACGATGTAGTTTTCTTCGCACCCTATTTAGGTCTCTTGCTTACGGTTCTTTTGACTCTTTGGAAGATTGGGTTATTTGCAATAATTGGTATAAGATATCCACGCACAGAAAAGGAGCTGTTTTCGCTAGAATGCCTTGTTCTCGAATCCAGATGAGACTATTGGGATTGAGCTTGAACGGGGTTCATTTGCAAAAGTTGGAGAATCCAACCTGCTGCTGTGGGAATAGTGCCTCACGTCGACTGTTTGCCGTTGAATCCCGAAGAAAGAAGAAAATGGCACGAGTGGGGTCAAGCATTTCTATTTTTTCCTAACCTAAAAGGGGCGTAGCGCTTGCTTACTTGTTAGAGTAAGGACTTTAGGGCTCTTAAAGTATTATGAAAAGGAGCAACGGCTTTCGCGCAGGAGTTTGATTGCTGGGAGAGGAAGGGGAATAGTAACAACAACATACTAATTCGAGGGTAAAGTCGTAGTTAATCACTAATCAAATAATAGGGAAGAGGAAGTAACGGGAAATCATCATAATGGTAAACCAGAGTCACCGGTTGGCGGGAGTTCCAACTTCCAAAAGAGGAAGGTACGATCCATCAAATTGATTCATGAGAGGGAGGTGGAATCTTTCCTGTAGTAGTTGGAGTTGAAGGTGTGGCACACCAGCTTGGTCTTTCTGTATAAATGTATTAGCCGGTTGGCTGGTCAATCCAGTTCTTTTTTTTTAAATATATGCCGGTCTGAGCTCTCTTGCTTGGGGTCCGGTAAATCCTTTTACCAAATCAATATCTCCACTGCGGTACACTTCTCCCCAATATGAGATAGATTGCAGCTATAGTCAGAACTCCAACTGGGCCAATGGCGTAATTATGACCTGAGGTAGCGAACGAGACAGCAAATGGATGGAAATTCTCCACCCAATGACAGCCTTTTTGTATCTTTTCGTGTGGATCACACCACCGTTTGAAGATTTTCTGCCGAAATTTCAAAGTTGCATTTTTCATGAGAAAATACTGTTCATATCATATTTTTAGAATAGCTATTTTGAATGAAATAATACATGTTCCATCTCGAGTTGCATTGCTCGATGGAGGAGTCGTGAATTAGTTGTGGTATCCTGTACTGTAACCGGTACTTTCTCATTGGGTAGTGCCCGACCTGAGTAAAGTTGTAGTGATCCTTCCGGTTGGAAAGTATCTGAGGCTGAAAGCCGAGGATGGGAATATGGTTGACCCAGAATTGACATAATAAAGACGGCCCAACTTCATCACCAAAGGAAGAGCTTTGCCCATTCGAATTATCAAGATCCGGCTACCCAAGATTTTGAATAACAAAGAGGAGAGCGGTCTACAAGAGTAAGCGAATGGTTAATTCACTCAAGTCTTTCTTGGAAGTGGAAAACCAAAAGATGCTATGCTGCCTACCCCTACAAAAGAACGGTGGGCGAGCAAGCGAAGCCCCAGGTTCGGAAAGAATAGTAGGTACCGGAGTAGTAGATACCAGAATGATTCTTGAGCAGCGCTGGGAGAAGTGAAGAAAAGGCAAATCTTTGAGAAGGAAGAGCGCTATCCTAGTCAAGAAGAGAAGTTCTCGAGATATCTATGGTGAACCGATGTTGCTTAGGGCGGGTGACCATCTTATGATTGAAGATAAGCACCGAAAGTAAGAGAAGTGAGGCGTTCGGAACCTATTCTAGTAGAGGAACCAACCCCCAGAAAACCTGACCAAAAGATAGCTACGTTCCCGTCACTAACCTTACTTCGGAGTATGTGGCGGATCCGCTGAGAAAAGACGGGAAGGCAAACAGAAAGTACCACTTTTATTATCTTAAGTTAAGATGAATCTATTGAAGAGTCAAGGTTTCCAATGAGCACGGATGAGGCGAAGCATCGATCCCTAACAAGCGAGGTAAGCGCCCGGATACAAAGGAATCTTAGTCTATGTCTTGGTCACCCAGAAAAGTATTCAGAGATAGTTGAATTGAGGGACCTCTACTTTACGTACCTCTGTAGTCTTAAGAGAAAGTAAGACACTCAGTCTCACCGTTGGAGGATTGCGGGCGTTAGCCCGAAGCCCATAGAGAGAGAGTCAAAAGCCTATAGCACTGCAGGAAGACCAAGGTCTCGATCGACAGATCTAGTGGTCAGTCACCGTCCATATTTGATTCTACGGCCAATGCTGCTAAATTCAAATAGCAATTAAACCGGGAAGCCCTAGCCTTGAAACAAGGGGCTTTATTACTAATATAGAAATTGAAATCAGATAAAGATGCCTAGTCTGCGCTGTTAGAATCCATTGGAGAAAGGCTTGCTCACTTCTTCATCTGTGAGATGATCGTATTATAAGTTAGAATAATGGGATTGGACCTTGCTTCGATCCCCTCTTTAAGAGACTCCAGAAAGTAGTTGACCCATAGATGTAATAGCCGAAATGAAACTCTTTTACGTCATAGGAACTAGTATCGAATTAGAAGAGAGGTAATTCCTTTACGTCGTAAAGAGAAGCATGTGCCTTCCACCTATCCTTGCAGGTATAGCAGGGCTTTAAAGAACGCATCGGGCAGCGAGCGGAAAAAGAAAGTCGATTGAATCTTGGTAATTGAGTGAAGAAGCTCTCAGCGAACCCCTAAATCTCGGAAGTATTGAATCGGGATGGGATCCGATCTCTTTTGGTACACTCGAGTTATAAGGTGTGTACAGACAGACAGGCTTCCTTTCGAAAGGCTAGGCACCAAGGAGCGATAGCCTATGAAAGCAGAGAAAACTCGAAACTCCTAAACCTAAGGCAGCCTTTCTCCTTATTATTTCTCTTAAATAAGAGATAGCACCAGCCTAATCCAAGAATGTTGATTCTTCTCTTTCAAAAAAAAGACTTTGGCTATTCAAAGCAATCCGCCCAATGAGCTACGGCTAGATGAGCTAAGGCCAGTGGATTCCTCTCTTTAAATTCCTAAATAAAAGAAGACAGGATCTTCTACTTATTTATATATGCCAACTGCAACTGATTCCACTTGAGCAAGAGCAGCTTGCCGAAGAACAAGAAAGAGATATGCGAAATCAACCAAGACAAGCACACCGCAATCAACAGGTAATCCCGCATCTGATCTTAGTCTGATAAGACGAGTCGAATCGCTGGGGTACTTGACTACGAGATGACTACGGCTATTCAAAGCATCTCGAAGACGGTCTCACTTGGGATCGTTCCTAACTCTTTTACCGGAACTCAATCAAAAAGAATTGAATTCGGAAGTAACTGCACTCACCTAAGGTGCGAAGCGGAATAAGAAGGACAGTCTTTGATCCGGGATACCGTGAATCCGCTACGATATGTCTTCTTTGACTTTTATGAGATTTCCGGACCCTTTTAAATTAAAGAGCGGTGTCGTACTTTATTTATGTTGATTGAGACCCCTTTGTCACTGAACTAACTCGCTGTGCTGTCGAAGCGAACTCATTTTATCGGGGCACTGAACTCACTTAAGCCGAATCTCACTCCCTCTTTATGGCAGCGATCTCATACTAAACAGTAGAGAAAGAAAGTCCTCAATTCCATCGACTCTCTATTGTTTGTAAAAGATAGCTATTCCTCTGCTTTGATGCTTTCTTCTGCTGATTCAATAGCAGTTGATGAAATAGTAGTTGTCCTTCAAACAAAGAGCCAAATCCCCTCTTGCTATGGGGGAAAGCTCCATCTCAACTGTCTTATCTCAACAAAGAGTGAATTCTCGAGCCGGCTAAGAGCCTATTCTATTATAGGGTAAACCAAAAGATAGAATTCCTCTACGAGTTGCTCTCTTTTTAGATCTTTCCCTGCTAAAGAAAGACCAGTGACTGCTACTCCTACTGCTATTGGCTAAAGATCGACAATCTATTCGCCGATCCGATAAATTGTCTTCTTGCTAACAGTTCTTCTTAAAGAAAGGGATATCTCATTCATTCTATTCGGGGATCTTGAGTAAGGTAAACAAAAGGGCTACAGACTGGAATAGGCTTTCAACCTACGACCGAAGTCAAGGTGGCCGGGGAAGTATGAGTAGTTTTTTCAAATGCACCAAGGTCTAAAGCCCTTCCTTGAGTTTTATGAAGTGGAAAAGCTTATTCCTTAGATCATGAAGTTATTAATGCACCACCCAAAGCTCCATATATATCCATTATGTATGCCATGGGAAAGGGAAGGTTATAATGATGAGGATGGGCTACTCATTAGCGAGCGTAGGGGACCTCCATACTCTTATCCGTCACCGATCCTTCTATCTCTCTTCACCTACGACTTATTTAGCTATGATCTCCCTAATCCTCCTTACAAGGCCGATACAATAATAAGACTCCTTAATAAAATAAAAGGAGTCTTCAACCCTCTCAATCAATAGAGGCTAGATCGGACTAAGGAGAGAGACGGTTGAGTACGGAAGCGAAAGCGGAGATATAGGCTAAAATGCCCAGTGAGAATACTGACATGAGTAAGGAGAAATCCGAATGACTAGTGGCCATAACTCATTAAGCAATCTTAACCTTTTTCGCTTAGCCTTTCCTCTTTCTACCGTTACGAGATGCAGTATCCTCTAACGTCTTTGCTTGCACGGCTTTCGACCGGGACGGGAAGAGGTTTCCTCGTTGCATCTTTCCACACAGCATTGGTTCTGTCCCTTACCTTACCTTTATCGCCCGTCGGGCGTCAAGGTTCGCATTAGATCCCCTTATCTATCGTATTTTTGCCCCAACAAAAAGCCCAGAGCAAGGGCTGGGGGGAAAGAATGCATTTCCGGAATCTCAATGTTGCCCCACCAAAAGACGAGAACCAAATGCCAATCGCTGATCTGTTAGTGGACAGAGCTTATGGGCAATCAATTCTTTCATTCATGGACGGTCACTTAGGGTATAACCTTTTTTTCATCTCCAAAGAGGACGAGGCAAAAACAGCGTTCCGTTGTCCGGGTGCTGTTGGACGGACTATTCTGCTGGCAGGTGATGCCCTTCGGTCTGAATAACGCTATAGTTACCTACCAGCGAGCAATGAACCTCATCTTCCATTACTTTATTGTCAACATCGTAGAGGTGGTGTATATTGACGATGTAGTTGTGAAGTCTTTCCCTGTTTATTCGGGTTATTTGTCTGATCTCAAGACAGTGTTTGAGCGCGAGAACACGGCTTGAAGATGAACCCGTAAAAATGTGCATTTGGCGTAACAGCAGGAAACTTCCTAAAGTTCTTAGTGCACAACAGAGGGGTTGAAATTGACAAGAAGAAATCGGGCCAGAAGTGGAAGAATGCCTCTCACACAGATGGACAGCAAAGAAGGCCTTCTAAGGCGGACTCTGGCTCTTTCATTTGTATGTAAGAGTCCTCCTCAGGCACGAGATTGTCCGATGAAGGATAAACTTGCTGGTTGCCGAGGACCAGAGGGAAGAACACCTAGGGTGAATCCGTTACAGTTGCGGAATGCGATCACCCATTAGAAGCCTACGTCTGCTGGGCTTATGTATGTTGAGATAGTGCTGAATGAAATGGCCACTCTGCTCGTGCGATGGTCGATACCGGCGCCACGAGACGAGGCTACTTCCATCCAAGGGAAAAGTGAA
>NC_039768.1:260000-267500 GCF_004193775.1 Glycine soja | reverse complement strand
ACCTATTATTCATTCGTCGGCGGTCCGGCGCACCCCTACTCACTTAAAGGATGCTGCTTAATTACGAAGGAAATTCATTCTTAATCTAGGGAGTTCCCTTTCGTTAAGCGCATCGAGCCAGGAGTGGACATCATCATCTGCAGACAAATCCAGATCCTGTTTCATCATTAGCTTAGCTAAAGTGGAATAGTATGACTGGCTTTCCGGAAAATGAGACGAAACCCGCTTTATCCATAACTTTTCTATGGCCACTGAAAACCGTACGGAAGCCTGACTTTGGGGTATAAGGAGAGATTCTCAAGATCTGCAACATCATACTTGTCCCTACTCAACTTATTAACTGCCCGTTCAAGGCGACTGATCTTCTCCATCAGAGGATCGGACGGTTGTGGTGGGACGTATGGCACTATCTGATTCATGGGAGTGAGAGCCAAGGACACGGCCGGTACTGCAGGAGGTTTTCTTCGCGTTTGTACGTTATTTAAATCATTCTAGCCTTTCGCTTGCTTATCTTATTATGTTTCTAGTTCTCGCTCGTGGTAAATTGTATATTCATACTTTCAGTTCGAAATTCATTTCCCCAGACCCGGCATAAGAGAAGAAAACAAAAGAAAGAGATGCGGATGAAAGTGATCCCCCAATCCTCGCTCGGTACCAAGGGTAGAACTTCATGATTGATTCGGTGTAACCGGTCTTTGATCAAGGGGCGCTAACGCGCCCTTACCTATTGAAGGAAAAAGTGCAGTTCAAGCACTTTGCTTTGAATCACAAACAAACAGATATTATTCAATTTCGGCATTCCCGATCTTCTATCTTTCCTGCAGGCATGGAAATCAAACTGGAATGAGACCTTCCTTTCTGTCGACATTCTTTTCCATTCAATCTCTCTTCCCATCTTGCATCAGTCTCTGACTCACCCTTCCACTGAACCGAGTAATCTTTCCTTATATTCTTCTAGCTCTGACCCACGGTCCTGTGATCCAGTATGTTCTAAACCTCTCTGTCAAACTCTTTTCTGAGGACGGGAGGGGCACGCTTGTCTTTTTTAGTTTTTATAAAATATCATCATCTATATGCAATGATGCAACATAAAGGATGGAGGGCGGTTGGGTGGGGTGTAGTTAGGCATGATTTTTCTGAGCCTATTAGCTATGACTTTTTTTCACCTTGTATGCCACGTTACACAGGCTAATGGGTCTGAACTGGCCAAAAGACTGGGGTGCGTTAACTTTCGGGATTAGGACGATGAAGGTATGGTTGAGACTCTCCTCCAACGATGCTGTTGTGAAGGCTTTTTGCACTATTGACACTAAATCTCCTTACACTATTTCCCAGCACTTCTGGTATAAGATAGGCTTAAAACCGTCCGGCCAGGGGGCTTTAAAGGCTCCCATGGCGAAGACCGCCTTTTTGACTTAAAGTCTGGTGGGAACTGCTGTGAAGAAGTCCGAGCATACCGTTAAGCCAACGTCACTGAGCCATGCCAAGATCGAAAGGTATCAAAATAAGAAAGACTTATCTTTTTAATAAGTAATTCAATTCCAGTTCAGCTTCCATCGATTTTTTTACGTTAACTCTTCACGCAGTATGCTCTTTAATTAAGGTTTTCTTTCTTTAAAAGAAAAAGGAATCGTTCATTCCAGAGACCTTTACTATAGCTTCCAGTTAGGAGTGCTTATAATCTCATCATCTGTTAGCGCCTATGAATTAGTTCGAAAAAATGGAGACGATTTATTAGATATCGCCATTTATTTTAGTTCTGGGGTTGGGTCGGATAGGACTTCTACCCTTGTCGAATCGGACAACCTTAGCTATAGGACGAAAAGAGAGAGAGGCTTTCTTCAAAGAAAAGGACGTCAAGGGTGGATATAAAGATTGTAAGATGGTGCAATGAAAGGATCTTATCATGGCACAAAGCGTCTCAAAAGAATGAGAGGGAAGAGGTCTTTCATTTCATCTAAGATGTAAAGAAAGGATGCTGCTTTGAGTGGAGGGGAAGGAGAGGACAGGTTCAGCCGTCAGAGTAGAGTAGTGGAGCCAGAAAGGAAAGAATGAGTAGTACCAGAGAGACATGTTACGAAAGAAGGAATCACCAACCATAAAGAAATGTAACTGTCCTGGGATATAGGAAATTCTTCACATCTTCTCTTATTCTCTTTATGGTTACCCGGTAATGCCCTATCTAAAAGTGGATTATTGTATGATAGTCTTATCCTTTTCCTTCCCCAGCTTGAAGTAAACCCATCTCTACTCTCTTCTCGGAGTTTCACTGTGGAACTAAGGCATCTACTTCACTATTGAGTGGGAATCCCGGATCTCTGTCTGAAAGCAGGCTTTATCGACTTTCTTTGTCCGAGACCCATACATTTGTAGTTCGCACGAGGACACTAAAGAAAGCAGCTCTAACTCCAGAAGCTAGACGATCGGTTTTATACGTTCATTCAGGGGATGCGGAAGCAAATTACCCCGATCAAGGAAGCGAAAACAAGAACTCTTAATCAGAACCAGCGTTTTCTGCTTTCTTTCAAAGGGGTAGTGAAAAAGGCGAAGGATGAGGCCTCACGTTCAGACACTGCCTTTGGTTCATTACCCGTTGAGAAGGCAGTAGAAGAGGTAGCATTCGCAGACCAAAGCAAAGACGGCTGGGGATTCTTCATAGCATAGCAAGAAGGAAGGGCGTGCTTAATACATAAGGACTAGTAGAGGCAGTAGAGGTCCTTCACCATGAAGATTGTATGCTTTCCCTTTCACTCTTAAATGAAAGCTAAACGAAACCGATTCCAATCTCTTTTCCATTCAGAAAGAGAATCGATTATGTAGCTCACAGAAGGGGTGATCAAAGAAGTTTACTAAGTGAATGGGAATCCGATAGCTCTACCAGCCTTGGAAGAGTAGTCAGAGGCAATTCGCTAATATTGAACCTTTTCTATCATCTTTCTTTCCTCAAGCATGAAACGGAGTTGAGCGGTAGGCATTCCTTTCCATTACAGTGGGAAAGCGGATGCGAGTCATAGAGTTCTTCCAGTAAGGAAGGGGAATCCGCAGGCAAAGAAAGGCTTTTCTCTTTCATAGTGGGAAAGGGAAACCAAACGAATCGAAGCAGTCTTCTCTCGCAAGAAACGTAGGCTTTCAAGCTAAGCTAACGAGGGCTCGTCAATGGCTTGGCTTCAGGTCTATGTTATGGCGAATGGAAGCGCAGATTAGCAGGTCTCCGCTCGACTAAGAAAAGAAAGAAGATCGTTGATGGACGTATTATGCCATCAAAGGCAGGTCGAAGCAACTTGGTCATCAGAGTTTCCGGCAGGCAATCCAGAATCTCATCCATCCTTTGCAATAGTTCACCCAACTCTTATTCAAAGCCCATCTACACACTCCACTCCTTTCCTTTTGTGTTTTGAGTTTGAGAAATTAATTTATTAGTACCATGTCTGTGCATTGGGTGTACGATGGAAGGGGACATATGACTATTACCAGAGCTCCTAGGAATACCGGATCCAAGCAATCTTTTACTAGACTTGAAGGAGGTCATAATAATCAGTTTAGGGAGTGGGGGTACAGACGGGCATGCAGAAAGAATTGTTTCGAAAGGAAGTCGCGAGAGAAATATAGTCAAAGTAAACAATGATATTGCTGAGACGGGAGAAAGCAGGAAAGGAATGACAATCTCCGTAGGAAGTCTCATCTTAGCTATCGCCCACGGCTCTTATAAAAGGCTTTGGTGAGGGAAAACTGGGGAATGACCATACGCCCTTTGTGGCTGCTAGTGAAGTGGCAACTGGATTGCCTAGTGAAATTGAGGTTGGATTGCTGCTATCTTGCTCAGTGGATTGTTAGCCAGTTGCTTTTCTCCCTTGACCTTGCTACTTTCATAGCCATAGCAGGAAGCCTGGCAACTTTCTTTCGAGACATGGTTGAAGAAAAGGCTAATGCCCTGACTCCAACGGCGCCTACTCCTTCCCCTAAAGCGGGTGTTGTTTCGGGGCACTCTTAGGCTAGCGACGTGTTTCCCGGTAAGAAAAAGGGTACCTCCCTGAATACAACAAAAGAAAGGCTAAGAAAAGAAGAAAGAGGAGAATGCAAAAGAAAGTGGGCACTCGTTTCGTTGGTTCAACTCCTCTCTCAAAGAGAAGCGTAGGAATCCGCTTATACCGAACAGAGCTTAGCAGCCACACCTACAACTTGAGATGTTCCCCTGTGAGCCTTTTATCTTATAGTACTGCATTGGGCACAGATGCCAGGCTTTCAGCCTTTCATAGGTACGGTTACCCCGCCTACTTGACTACTTGATGAACAAGAAGCAAACTCTCCTCTGGCAGGAGGTCTCTTTCAGGAATCGGAAAATATGCAATTGCAATAAGGGCTTACCTGGAAAAGTCCTAAAAAGCAAAAAAAGTGCGTTTCTATGAGGGAAAAACTCAAGAATTGGAATTTGAAAAGAGAAGTGGAAAGATAAGATGGCTTCTTTGTTCTCTTAGAAACTCATCTACTGCTCAAACCTTCTTCCTAGACTTGATACCTTATGCATAGAAAAAAAGATAAAACAACCGGAAGGAATTCAGTAATCTATTTATTTCATTATATAGGGTAACAGCTTGTGTCAAAAAGAATGCACCGCTTCTCCTATGCGATACTATAGCTCTTTGGTCCCGTTTTCGGGTCATCCTATGGCAGAGGTGTATTGTCACTTCGAGAGCGGCATCCGCATCTGTCCCTTTCTCAACTGAATGAAATTGACCCTCCCGTCCCTTTCGCTTGAAGATCGAATGCCTTGCGGACCCTTCGCTTTCGTTTCGTAGCCTAGTCGTAGAGCCGAGATTGAGTGTTGGTTGAGGACTTCCGCCTTGGTAGGAAGAATCACCCACAGCTCCTTGATTTGGTGTGCTTTGTTTGATCCGTTCTTATTCAATGGAAGATCTGGTTGATGGAAGTGGATTCGAACTTGTGACTGAGAATGAGTTCTGCGGTTCTCAACGGTGAGGAAACCATAAAGAGAAAGTAAAGTCATTCTTTCTCGGTCGCCAGTGCCTGTTGCTAGCCGGTTAGGAAGTCAGCTCCGTCTCAAGAGTAGCTCGCCAGCAGCTGTAGGAGAAACAGCAATAGTATGGGTCAACTTGCCCAAGTATTGATGATTTGATTTCGTTAGGCGAGCAAGTCCAGATAGAGATAGTCCACCACTGGAACAATATCTAGGAATGCTTGGTGCCTGGTTCGGAAGGAGTCGTTTATGCTAGAAGAGAAGCCCCCGGGGGCTATTACACAGACTAGGAGACAACAGGAAATTCCTTTGTGGCTACTTACTTCGGGCAAGTATCCTTTGACTTGTTTTCTGCTCTGATCGTAGATCTACTACGGCTGCGGCTTTCTCTTCTATTGCTTATTTCGCTACTTCCATCCTTGAGTCTTGGGTCTCGTGTGAGTCTTCTCTCCCAGTTGTTGCTTCTTTCTGGGCATCGCTCTCTGTTTTTACAAGCAAGTAAGTAAACCTCCTGGCTTGGCTCAACCTTATCTCCTAGAATAGTTTACATTCTTCATATTATGTGTAGCGCACAATCATGCTTACCGATAAGCAACTGACTAAACAGGAGAAGGGACGATGTATATCTTCCGAATGTTGCTTGCTGACTAGGGTTTGATTCACTCCACAGATGGAGAACATGGAAAACGGATCCTAACAAACAACAAGAGTTCAGTAGGATCGAGAATAACGACGGCACCTGGAACATCGCCTGATGCTGAGGGATCCGGATATTTGATTCCAATAGAACATGGATCCTTTTAATGAGACTCCGTTATAACATTGATTATTCGCCTATGGAAGAATATTCAATCTTTTCGTATTTAATTGCTTGTTTGATAGAATAAGGAGGAAAGAAGTCTGTTTCCTATTGATAGTGGCACTCCCACAGGCTGGCGGGGAACTCCCATATGGATGGCTGAGAATAATTCATATATAGGCTATAGGCTTGAAAAGAGTGCTAGCTTTCGTTAGGCCTTTCTTTTCCTAAAGATAGGATCCCACCTTCCCTAATTCTGAGCAAGAACATCTTATTCAATTCAACAAGTGCTACCCACTAATCTAATCTAATCTCAGTCGAATGCTCCTTAAGTTTAAGGGGTAAGTCCTCAACGAAAAGCCATAACTCTTAACCGTTCGGATCCCATATACGCATGGGCTACTTCACTCCTTTCTTTATTTCACGTTTTCTCGGGAAAATTAGTTGCAAATAGATTTCTGCCCATAAACGGACATTCAAATCGATCAACTCGCTAAAACCCCGTATTTTTTATTGCAAGTCAATTTTTGCCTATAGACGGACATTGAAATCGATACAGTTTCATTTTCCCGGGAATTTTGCGGAAAGATTGGCTGAATTCCTATCCCAAGAGCGGATTCTGATTCAGTAGTTTTCTTCAGGTTGGGTCGGCTTGAGCTTGAGACAGATGTGGTTCTTCTGGGTCAGTGCCAATGGGAACTACATATCAAAGAGACCGGGTTCCATTTAGTTCCAAAGACTGGTAGGGATAGGGATCAATTCAATCGACCTACTTCCCCTTACTATAAATATAAATAGTAAAACTACTCTGTCCCATAGTGAGAGTGGAGTTCCAAGCGACCATTTTCTGCCCAGCTTTCTTTCCTTTTGTGAAAGCATATGACATAGTTAAAGAAAAAGAAGAGAATGCAAGCGGAACTTCATCCGTAAGCGGTGTTGGAGGACTAGCAATTGAATCAGCTGTTGATGCAATAAAAGCTGTGATCCTAGGAGCTGCACATGATGGGGAATAGCCGGTGCATCGATATTCTGTAAGTGTTCCATAAACCGGAGGATTTCCGCTTTGAGATCTCAAAGGAGCTCATCTGAAGCCCCTCCCAGGCCAAGTTCCCCCACTGAAAAAGCTAGAGAAAGGTTGCTCAGCCCCGACTTCCCTAGGCCCTTCGTTCAACTCGCCTTTTGGCGACTACACTTCCTACCCAAAATAATAGATAGAAATATCGCAAATAGAGCCATTGCAACACCCATCAAAGGAGTAGTTCCCCACCCCGGAGCTACTTTACCATATTCTGAATTTAATGGTTTCAATAAATCCCCTACAACAGTTCGTCTTGGACCAGATCTAGAATTATCCTCAACGGTTTGCGTAGCCATAAATACTATTTTTTATTCATTTAGATCTGTTGACTTTGTATACCATTTCGCTGTAAATATAAGGATCTTATCCTATAGATCTATTGTGATCTTGAAACTTTAGAATTCTAATAATGGAAACAGCAACCCTAATTGCCATCTCTATCAGCTAGTTAGCTAGCCGCTCTTTCCCTAGTCTTAGCTAGTCTCATTTTCCTTCGGCTTCTTGTAAGGCTCACTTCACTTCTCTTGAAAGACAAGACAGGGAAGAGGTTACTATGTAGCTAACGGGAGAGGTATGAAGTTCTCGACCTTAGGGAGAGGTTAGAATACGCTCTCCCTCATAGCCCAAGGAAGGGCAGTAGCTTGATTA
>NC_039768.1:192500-250000 GCF_004193775.1 Glycine soja | reverse complement strand
TGTTTTGGTTCTTCTCCACATTCTTACCGGGTGATCCAGGAATTTGCCTATGATTTTATCAACTGATATTTCGATATAGAAAGATCTCCTTATTTCTTCACCGCGGATTCTCGCGTCATTTTCTTGAAAAGATATTAGATCACCGTGGGAAACTTTCAAACGAGTAATGCTTACAATTCGATTATTCACACAAACCCTTCGATGACTTATCGGCTGCCTTGCTTGAGGAATAGTTTCACGAAAATGGAGACGAACCGGAATAACGTCCGATCTTGTTTCTGGATTGAGTAGAAAAGGGATATATGAAGTTCGTTCTGTTCCTCTGTGCATCTCTGTGATGGGTAAATCTGCATGAAAAAGGGGCAACTTTCGTGTAGTTTGTGATTGGATGTAACTGTTCATATTTTTTCTCGGAGAAATCTTTCTCTTAATAGATCTCTTCTTGTTCCTCAATCTTCGGAGAACGCGGCGTTGTATTATTGTAAGTTCTCTGTTCCGAACATTTCCTGAAAGTAGACGACAAGTTTTAAATCGCATATCTCGTCGTCGTTAAATCAGTCTGATTCGCCACATCGCGTATAAAGGGAATCGAAGCCCGTTCCAATAAAAATTCCCTTACTAATGAAATAATGGTACCCTTAACAATCAAACTGTTTATCGTCCGTTTTTTCATTTTATCTCGAGGTCAGGGGGAATGCCGCGGGACTATGGGAGTCGAACCCAATTCTGCCAAAACCCCCGACAAAAACAAGATGGAAACCGGCATACCAGTCTCATTTACCTCTCTTTCTTCTCTTATGAAATTAAAAGTTAAGATCTTCTTTCATACCTAAACCTCTCTCTTATATACGTTAGGACCAAACTCAACTGATTCAACTCAAGCAATCACGGCTTCTTCAACGGGTGAGGAAGTCGAACTCTCTTTCTTCATTCAATATCTGTCTAGCCTGCTAACGACGCCCTTTCTTATGCTATTTACCCTTCATTACTTCCCCAGCTTTGAGTGAAGTTCCTTGCTTTCAGTCTATTGGGCCTAGAGGAGCTCTAGACTCTAGTTAGATAGCTTTCTGTGCAAGTCTATCTCCCAAAAGGCAGCCATGTAATTGAACAACCTTCTAAGCAAAGCACGTAGAGCTTTTTCCTTTTTCACTCTACGTACTTATCTGGATAAGAAGATTCTCCTTTTATTATGGATTTAGAACTTCGAGATCATCTCGTTCTACTTTTTTATGTATGTCGTCTTACCTAGGGGCCTTGGTGGTCTCATTTAATCAGTGCGCCCACGTGACAAAAAGAGCATCGATAAAGGAGAGAAAGTCTTCCCCCCCTGAAGCTAAACAAAAAAAAAGAGGTAAATCCTTTAGTTGGTGAGCGAAAAGAGTATATTCGGGCTCTCACTTCAAACTAAGACAACTAGGAACCCTCTTTAAAAACTTGCTTGACACACGAACCTCGCAGACGAGAGTCGGCTCGAGGTCCTTAATGGCCTTTACTCAGGCTGGGTCAGCTCAAGAAGTGGAAGTTAAAGTGGAAGGGCGGATGAAACGATGACCCTAACTAAAGTTTCGAATCTTGCTTTATCCGAAGTGCTCAGCGTCACAGTGTGATCAGCTATGGCGAACAAGCAATCATATGCTTTGGGGAGAAAGCCTGTCTCCTCTCCGAACGTGATGATGCTCTATTTGATCAGTAGATCGCGCGTGAGCTTTTGAGTCTTTGGCGCTCATCATGAAAGATTTTAGGTATTCCTACCGGAAGACTAACAAGATAGTCAACAGGTCATTTTCAGACTTTTAACTAACCGAATAAAGTTTTTGATGTGCCTGCTTTGCCTCTGCCTTATCATCTAAAATCTTTGCTTTTCAGGGCCTTGCCTTGTTGGCCCACCAAAGAAACCTGCTTCACTTTCTTCCTGACAAGGTTTCGCTTTTCCGGTTCCCTAGATTCTCCGATCTTTGGAACAATGGTTCGCGCATCCTCTTGCTGGGAGAGGAGTGAAGTGTACCAATAAGTGAAAGAAAAGAGCGGACCGCAACTAGACCTGAGAAAAGACTTTCAGGCATCCTCTCATTGAGGAGGTCTTAGATAGAAGATGAGCCGACGGTAGGACTCTCTTAGAGTGTGGGAGTATAACAGTAGCAGCAGTTATGGCCCCATACCCATGAGCATTGGCGTGAGCAGCTAAGCTAAGGTCGGAAAGGAAGAATGGGTGGGCGGCTACCTATTTCCTCAGCCGATAAGAGAATCTGTCTTCAAGATCGAGGCTTGTCATAAGTATCAAGTCCTCTATCGCTGGACTAGACTAGATTTCGAAGATTGAGGAGTGGCAACTCTCCATGGAATTCCAGAACCAACTCCCAAAAAAAGAAGGGTAGTCTTTGACTACCTCTTTCTCCTGGCTGGCTCTCCTACCTGGGATCCCAACTATCATCCATATCCGTTTACCCTACCTGCTATCGACAGTCCTTCCACCTCTTACTCACTCTCCGGAGGGAGATGGATGGATCGTGCTAGTGCTATCAAGCCGAAAAATGACTGCTTTCGAGCGGTATTCACGGAAATGAAAAAGATGGAATGGTTGTAAACAGATTCGCTAGTTGGGTCAATTGGCACTCTTTCACTAGTGATTGTAAGCTAGGTGCCCTTAAATGACAGGAGGGGAAGAAGCTCTAACGGAAGCATCCAATCAACCGGGAATCCCACCTTTCAGATTCTACATCTGCTACTGCTGGAGTGGAGAATGAATCTACTACCTGTGCCAGCAAACAAATACTAAAAATAAGAAAAGGCTAGGTGTCCATGCCACCAACCAACTCCTGAAAGAAAAACAAGAGCTTCCCCGGCAAACCACTAGAAGTTACCCATCGAGTCGAGCAATGATCCAATTGGAGAAGCAAGCTGCTCTTTGTCACCCCGTTTCCCTTGGGACCAAGAACAAGCTCCAAAGAAGAAGAAGGACTTATCGCAATCTCAGGTACAATGGCTAGTTGGAAAGCCTTTCAATTCAAGCCAATCTCTTGATTCACATTCATGTGAAACCGTTGCAACCGATCCTGCATACCAATCATCCGCCGCTTACAGTAATGGCACTAAGCCAAGGTTTCTATGGATTCAGTCCTGTGGAAAAATACATATATTAGGGCAATTCAGTTAGTAGTGTCACCGGTCAATCCTTGGGACACTAGCGAGTCCGTCCTTAAAAGCCCTAAAAATTGGGTCCATGAAGCCTTAGATACTCCAAGCCTCCATCTTGATTGTCCTTGAACCTAGACCATGGAAGTATGGTTATAGTCCCATTCCATTAGTGGGATCCATAGCCTACGGGTCTTTCCCAAGCCAGTAAAAGAAGAAGGTTTTCGAGGACTACCCTAAGCCTACAAGTAGGCAGGACTTTCAGTTACAATGTCTAGGTTGGGCAAGCTTGGATGCCCCTACTCCCAACAAGTTGCTGGTCGGGATCGTGAAACTATCGCTGTTTGGTCATAAGGATAATAGTTCTTATCTGATTAGGTCAGGGGCGGCCGGCCCGGGGGTTACCCGCGATTGGTAATGGCATAACCAGAAGAGGAGTAGGGGAGACAAGGTTACGCGCTGGGTAGCGCAGCGCATCTGTTTCGGGTACAGGGGCGACGAGGGGTGCTAACCCGGCCACCCAACCCAGCAGGTCAGGGGCGGGCCGGCCATAGGTTCGAATCCTGCCACCTTTCTTGTGGATCATCCTGTCCTGTGGTTACCGGATGATGGGACAAAGCAGAAATTTTGAAATGAGCACAGCACGAAATGTCAATAATTTATGAATTCTTTCATTTATCGTTATTTCCGGGTCTTTTCGTTGCATTCACTTACAACAAGAAACAACCACCAGCGTTTGGTGCAGCACCTGCATTTTGGTGCATTCTTCTTTCTTTCCTTGGTCTTTCGTTCCGTCATATTCCTAATAACTTATCCAATTACAACGTATTAACCGCTAATGCACCTTTCTTTTATCAAATCTCAGGGACATGGTCTAATCATGAGGGTAGTATTTTATCATGGTGTCGGATCCCACGTTTTTATGGATTCCTTCTTTGTTACCGGGGTCGACCCCAAAGCCATAATGTCTCAAAACGAGGAGGCCATAGAGAAGTTTTGTATTACTTTGTCTCGAACTTCGTGAAGAACTCCATTCTATCTCTCCCTCGTTACGAACAAAAAAGTGGGGCTGCGCCCCAGTTGTACACTCCCTTCGTTCTACGAACCCTTGTTGATTCTGAACTTCGTTCGCGAAGGAACCGGACGTTTGACGGGCCAGCCCTTTTTTATGCGCCGCTTTACCCTGAAAGGAAAATGAGCTTAGCTCCTCTGGGTGCTAGGCGCTCCCGTGGTTCGCGAGAAGGAAAAAGAAGGACTCATCCTTTGTTGCATCTGGCACGAGATGATAAAGAGAGAGCTTCGTCTATCGATGAACAGCGGATTGACGGAGCTCTTGGCATTGCTTTGTTTTTCTCTCCTTTCCTATCAGCGAGTTCCGATCCTTTTGTTCGAAATTTCTTCGTTCGTACCGAACCGCTTGCAGAATCAAATCCTGTTCCACAAGATCCTATATCAGCTATACATCCTCCTTGCATTTATGCCGGAGACGTCGCCAGTGCTATGGGATTTGGATTATGTAGATCAAAAATGATGAATGGGATTGTGGCACTCCACTCGCCGCCAATGCGGAAGGATGCCGCCGAAAAGAAGGGAACGCTGCTTCGCTCTGCTGGATGCGTCGGATCCCGTATAACAAGCGAGCTTTTTACCAAAAAATTCAAACATGTGGTCGCAAAATGCTATCCAGCTCTCTTGTTGCGTAGCAATAGAAGCCTGCTCATGCTGCTTTGGCGGCGCTTTTTCGCCTTCTCTTCGCTCTGGACAGGAGCGCTAGTGGACACGGGGGGGGAGCAGGCGAAGCGTGTCGTTCGTAATGAACAGAAAGATACCACTACTTCGCCTCTTTGTTGGAGCGCCGGCGCGAACACAGTGGTATCTGACCAGGACCAGAAACAGATTCGAATTTGGATCTTGACATGTCGGTGGTTTTTAACCGTGGGCATCATGCCAGGAAGTTGGTGGGCTCATCATGAATTAGGTCGGGGTGGCTGGTGGTTTCGGGATCCCGTAGAAAATGCTTCTTTTATGCCTTGGGTATTAGCCACAGCTCGTATTCATTCCGTAATTCTACCCCTTCTTCATTCTTGGATCTCGTTTCTTAATATTGTGACTCTTCCATGCTGTGTCTCAGGAACCTTTTCAATACGGTCCGGATTGCTAGCTTCCGTTCATAGTTTTGCTACAGATGATACACGAGGAATCTTTTTATGGCGGTTCTTCCTTCTAATGACCGGCATATCTATGATTCTTTTCTCCCAGATGAAGCAGCAGGCATCGGTCCGTAGAACTTCTAAAAAAGAGATGGTTGTGGCGCGAAGTACTCTTGTGCACCTCCGTCACTCGGCTCGCGCGCAACCCCGCCCCGTTATGTTATGGAAGAATTGAACTTATTACCGGGCTGGTTATTCAGAGCCAGCAATTGGCTGCCGGATTTCGTCCCGCAACTATAAGAAGATCGCTTCGGGGGTCACTGTGGCGTGGCTGAATGTAGAGCAGTCCACCCCTACTGCGTTTGATCAGTAAATTCTGGATAAGTTCGGAAGATGGTCAAGGTAGCTTGCTTCCAAGCCACTGCACTAGATGCGCATGTAGTCGTAGTAGTCGGCTCAGAATGCCTCTGTTCTATACTAAAATACTACTTTGGATGAATGGGTCGTTCTCTTACTTGACCATGGCATCGCCAACATGAGTCTGTCTTCGGTGGTTGATAAGCTGCTAGTTGGTTTTTAGTTTAGGGCTTGTTATTTCCTTTCACTTTTCCCAACGAGGTGGAGGGCCATCGCAGAAAGTCACCTATCCCCGTAGTTCCGAAGACAGGAATTGGGTAGTAGGGGGCGGCACCCTTGGACCCCAAAAAAGGCTTTGACCTGCTGGCTATTGGAAAGTCTCCGTTTACCGCGAAGTGAATAAAGTTGGGGGGCAGAAAGGGATGCCAGGGACAGAGTAACCTCAGGGTTCATTTCATGCCCACGGAAGGAAAGCAAGAAAAGGTTCCGAAGTGAAGCCGACCCTGTGCTATCTATGTTAGGGGACTGGTGGAATGAAACCATATCGAATAGGGAACTCGTTCCAGTACCGCTACCGCTTCGACTGCGAGAAGGAAGCCTGATGAAGAAGATGAATGACTCGACTCGCGTCTGGGAAAACCTGATCTGGTAGGGAAGACAGTGACGGTGAGGGAAAGGCAGGTAGTCAGAAGCAGGAAGCATAGGAAGCAGCAGTAAGAGCAAGAGCAGTCCGCAAAGCAGCTGCTGGTTGAAGCATGGCAAGGGGAGAATACTTTGAATGAATGTTGAATGGGAAAGGAACTGCTGGGGGATGAATAGACCATTACTTTGCCTTGTTCAATGTTCACCCAATTCGTATTTTCAACTCTTTCATGGTATCAGAGCACTAGCTCTTGGGAAACGTTCAGTTGGTTTGTGTGAAGTGTGGTCTGAATACCTTGTTACGTCTTTTCTCTTTGGCGCAGTCCACCGCTGCGGCTGCATCCTTCCCCCTAAAAATAAAAAATAGTCCTTAGCTTAGGAAAGGATACTCTATCTCTTTAAAGGAAGGGAATAAATTCCTTTGAGAGAAGGATTCCTCCCAATAAGGTGGTCTAATTCTTGGAATTCTTGTTCCACAAGTTGGTTTGAACAGAACAAGCGAGAAATCCCATTCCAAAAAGGGGCAGCCAGATGAGTACCACAAGGGATCAAAGGTGCCATCATCGATCTATTTAATTCCTGCGTATGCCGGCGTAGCTGGCCTGTCATGCTTTCAGATAGCTGGATCTAGAACATTTGCTTAGCGAGTGGGAGTAGCGTTCGCAAGAGCTCTTTTCAGGGAGTAGTTCCCCACGGGTAGTAAAGCCTTCCAGGAGTTTAAGATTCGGCTTATCCACATGCCCAGAAGTGGACCTTGGAACTCAAGCCCCAGACCTTGTTTTACGGCTGAAGTCCAATCCTTGTAAGGTAAGACGATCTTGCATATCTATGTCCACCCAGCCGCCCTTCCGAGCTCTAGCTTCGGCTGAACCTTCTTCTCTTCGTCGGAGACTGAGTGAGTTAAAACAATTTACGATCCCACTTTTGAGACTTCCCTTCGGGATAGGTAGGATATGGTGCCACAAATTGTAGTCTACTTGGCATGCCAATGCGTTGATTCTTTGCTGGAGAAAAGCAGCCTAGATCACTAGTTTTGGACTATCGATAAGTCCCCCTCTGCCCTTTGTCTTTGCTTTTTAGCTTTAAAGACCCATAGGGTTCGCCTGCTTCACACTTTCTATGATAGGGGAAATGCTTCCGCACGAGTACCAATTTGATTAGCATATCATAAATGAGCCTCTTCTGAGCCCGGGGCCCCCTCTGGGGAAGGACCCTCCCATTCTAGCGGAGGCACCCCATCTTCGATCAGCATCCTTCCCTAAGGACCTATTTCGGGTAACCTTTCCCAGATCCTGAGTAGGGAACTGCTGAGCAGGGCGGGGTTATTGCTTTTTTTAAATGCAATTCTTGATAATTTGTCTCAAATTCTGGATTGTCATGTCAATTTCTAAGGGTTTAGACTTTCCGAGAACCAAGTCTTTCACCTCTGAGATTCCCTAAGGTAAGGCATCCCAAGGAGCGAAGCGGCTCAAAGGATTGGCAATTCAGCTCAGTCTGGTCTGAGGAGATGGGCTAGGCTACTCGCCCCATACATAGGAAGAGGGGGAAGTCAAGTACCTAGATCCAAGATCACGATATCCGGTTTGGTGGTAATATCCCGAGGAAGGGCATAAAAGAAAGCACCAAAGCAAACAAAGTAGATTCTTTGTTGAGTCAACTGGCAACTGGGATTGCAGCGGATCTAGTGGTTCTCCTATTCTATGGTCTTGCTGCTGAGAGAGAGTAAGAATAGACCGTTAGCACCTCGTTAGTGCTTCTTTACCTCTGTTGGGTAGCCTACCAGCTCTTCCTCTTTTATGCCTGTTTCTTGTTAGAAATTAAGAGAAGAGAAAAAATAAATTGAGGTTGGATGAAGTCTTTAATCAGTTGAAAACTAATTGTGATTTCAGATTTAAAACGAATTAATTATTAGAGTATATTGAATCACTCGAAAATGCGATCACCCGTGGCCCTATGGGGCAGGTATAGTAAAGTAGTTGCCCGCACTCTTGAATCAGCACCCCGCCAATCAATCTCACGCACATTTTCTCGTATTCGGTGGTTAAAAAGCCCTTGGTCCTAAGACTGAGGGAAATGAGTTCCGAGACTCATCTAAGTTCCCATCGGCCGTTTGAAGCGGGAAAGTCAGAATAGAAGCGTCCCAATAGGCGCAAGGAGCTGAAAGGCACTGTCCCGGGAGCGAAAGGCCACTCGACAAGAGGTCTCAGAGCGACCCCTGTGGTATGGCTAAGCTCCGTTCATAGCCCCACTGACGATCTGTCTTTAGTAGGTCGTCTATTCGCCTGCCCCATTTAGCAGTAAACTGCCTGATCTTCTTTCTTCTACAAGCAGTTCCGGAAGAACCCCTATTAATGAACAGCGGGTCCCACTATGAATCAGAGAAGCACTGAACTCGCACAAAGAACAAAGAAAGAAAAAGTACTACCTACTATTGGCCCCACAGATATGAAGAGGGAGCTTAGCGACCGATCCTGTACCTGTAAACAAGCGAAGCTATCAAGTAAGGCAAGCTATAGCAAGGGAGTGAGTTAAGAATTTTAGTAGTGATAGAAAGGAAGCACGGATAGCGAGTTGTTATTATTCTCATTTATATAAACAATACCGGCTTCAAAGGCAGTCCGTCCTGCTAGTTCATGATTGATAGCTGTCAGGTAAGTCAGGGTCCGCAGGAGGCTAGCACGGATTCTCTTGTCTAGTTGTTCTTCTCCGGGATTCAAGAAGAACCTCAAACTAAAAAGAAAGGGAAACCGGAGACGACTACTAAGCTCTTTAATGCTAGTTGTCTTTATCAAGTATGCGCTATTTCATAAAGAAAGCACTCCACTCTAATATAAATAACTAAGATAATAGTAGTAGAAAGGAAAAGGCTCGATCCATGGAGTGAATTATGCGGAGTCTGGAATAATCTTCTCAAATAAGATCCTGTTTTTAATGCTTTGAAGCTTGTTAATTTCTTGCTCGTTAAACGTTGTTTGGATTTTTTAGGGTTTCAGAGCGTTAACAGTGCATGCTGTGGAGCTGCTTCGGAACCGCCCATTCAAGAGTTGTTCTTCGACCTGCTGCCATAAGCCATGAGGCTCTATCCTTCCTTACCGAATTCATTCTAGGGGAAAGAGTCTCGCGCCGGGAGCGCTGCTGTAAGCAGTTATGATCTCAAGCACTTAACCTTTGTTGTGAGGACTTATTCGCGGTAATACCCAATTCGCGTAAAGGTAAAGAGAGGGCGCCTTACTAAATAACTAAATAGGGGCACTTAGCGAGAATGCCAGATCTCAAAATTATTCAGCCGAAAAGCGATAGCTAAAGGCAGTAGAGAAGAAAGATAGGGCATTAACAGCTAGTCGAACTAGAGCGGGAAGGATAGGAAATTAATGCAATCAAAGAAGATGAACTTGCGGGTAATATACTGTAAGACTGACTGGCTTCGAATGAGGCTTTGAAGAAAGAAAGAGATAGAGGTTCTCAAGAGCGGATCTTCAAGAGCAAAGACCGGAGAACTGTAAGAGCTGATTTGTCTCAATTAGGCTTTTGACGACGCAGAGAAAGATCTTATTTGAATTTAGGGGATTCCTCTATAAAGAATAAGGGAGAAGATCTACAACCTAGCAAACTAGCCTCCTTCTTACTAGCATTCTTCCAGGTCCTCTCGAACCAGCATCTTCCAACCTGGTGCTCTCACTTCTCGGACTAGTACAGGTCCAAACCGCTCCAAAAGTCTAAGGATAAGTTCCTTCTCTATGGAAGAAAGAGAGTGCCACAGCTATTATTTCAAAAGCTCGGAAATTCCAGCCAGAAGATAGAAAGAAAGCCCGGTGCCAGAGGTAAGCTCTTCTAGTCTCCCTCTCTCCGGAAGAAGCAGAAGAAGAGGAATCAGAATCGGCAGTAGCAGCATCAACAGAATAAGTTTCTGAATCTGTTGGTGAATCCGCAGAAAAAGCTTAATCAGCCGAAGATAAAGAAGAAATAGTTCCGATTAGGGACCGGGACCACCGATGAGAGAGACTATAGGGACGGAGAAGGTGCGGAATTCGTTGCTGAATCCGCACTAAGGTAAGCTGCAGAAGTTTCTGTTCCTGTTGCAGTTTCGGTTCCTGAATCCGTTGGTGAGTCAGTTGCTAGCTTAATATCAGATGAAAGTGAAAGGAGGGACTTTTGCTTAGCAGCTTTAGTAGGCAAAGAAGAAGCATTATCCGCATCAGTAGTAGAAGAAGCCAAATCAGAACTTGAAGCAGAATAAGAAGGAGGCTTGAGTTGAGCGAGCATGTAGCTGGATATATGCCAGTAAAAGAGGGAATAGCTAACGCCAAAATGCTACACTCCTCGGTCTGGGATTTATCCCTAGCAAGCAATTGAATTTCTTTGAAATAGTGTTGTATATAGAGAACATCTTCTATCATATCTCATCGCATCTTTACAGTTTATAGATTGAGAAAGTGTTCCGTTAGTGTTGTAAGCGACCTTGCTTGGTTAACAATTTGGAGAGTTTGCTTTTACACGGAAACGAAGACTTTCGAGAACAAATATTAAACCGGGAAGAAAAAAGGGGAAAAAGTAAATAAAGTGCGCATATGGCACGAAAAGGAAATCCGATTTCGGTCAGAAGAGCTATAGACATTGCCATACGTTTTTTTATACTGTGTTGCGTATTCACCTTATTCTATTCCTTGTCTTTGGTACTCGACTTGGATTTGACTATTTATTTTGGAAAACTTAAATCCGGTAGAACGATCCGTCACATATTGACGATGCTTGGCTTGCCTTTCCTTGGAATTCTAGTAGGCTTTTTCATTTATGGTTGGGAACTAAAGATGATGGATCCGGAAGGAGCTGCTGCATCGTCCGGCGGATCCAACTCCATCTCAGTGGGAGGGAGAAGTGAAATGGGGGGTAGCAGTAGGGGCTCCGGGTGGACGTCTTTTGATATAAACGTCCTGGGCGAACCCTTTCCTAATGAGGAGGGTGAAGAGGTTGCCCAACCCGACGCCCAAAACGCCCCCGCTAATCCGGTCGCTTCCCCGGGGGGGGCTCAAGAGCAAGCGCCGTTACCGCAGGCGCCAGCCCCGGCGCAGGAAGCTCACCCTGCTGAAGTATCCGAACTAAAAGAGGAAATTAAAGCCTTAATAAGAGAACAAGTTCGAGAAGAATCGGAGAAAGGAGTAGGTCCTTTGACCAAACTTTTTCCCGAGCAAAGGGAGATAAACTCCTCAGTAGCCCTTCTAATTATGGAACAACTAGAAATTACCTCGGAGATAGGTGTTGAAAATCTTCGGGAATGGATTAGCAGAATCAAAGAAGACAAAAGTCTTCTGAAAGGACTAATAGGGGAGTACCTTCCCCCAAAAAAAGGAGGGTGACTGGTCTCAATTCGAGATGTTAGAAGGAGCAAAATCAAGAGGTGGGAATTAGGAAGACAGTGGGAACGCTCACAGAATACTTCAGGGCTGGCCACGCACCTGTCAGGAACTGTATAAAAAAGGACCGATAACTACAGAAGGTCTGATACTTGAAAAGAGCAAGTTATGTAGGCAGTGGCCGTTCCGGTTGCTCGACCAAAGCCGGTCAAAGAATTCTATGCCTGGCCAGAAGCCAGAAGTGAAGTGAGCCTTACAAGAAGCCGAAGGAAAATGAGACTAGCTAAGACTAGGGAAAGAGCGGCTAGCTAACTAGCTGATAGAGATGGCAATTAGGGTTGCTGTTTCCATTATTAGAATTCTAAAGTTTCAAGATCACAATAGATCTATAGGATAAGATCCTTATATTTACAGCGAAATGGTATACAAAGTCAACAGATCTAAATGAATAAAAAATAGTATTTATGGCTACGCAAACCGTTGAGGATAATTCTAGATCTGGTCCAAGACGAACTGTTGTAGGGGATTTATTGAAACCATTAAATTCAGAATATGGTAAAGTAGCTCCGGGGTGGGGAACTACTCCTTTGATGGGTGTTGCAATGGCTCTATTTGCGATATTTCTATCTATTATTTTGGGTAGGAAGTGTAGTCGCCAAAAGGCGAGTTGAACGAAGGGCCTAGGGAAGTCGGGGCTGAGCAACCTTTCTCTAGCTTTTTCAGTGGGGGAACTTGGCCTGGGAGGGGCTTCAGATGAGCTCCTTTGAGATCTCAAAGCGGAAATCCTCCGGTTTATGGAACACTTACAGAATATCGATGCACCGGCTATTCCCCATCATGTGCAGCTCCTAGGATCACAGCTTTTATTGCATCAACAGCTGATTCAATTGCTAGTCCTCCAACACCGCTTACGGATGAAGTTCCGCTTGCATTCTCTTCTTTTTCTTTAACTATGTCATATGCTTTCACAAAAGGAAAGAAAGCTGGGCAGAAAATGGTCGCTTGGAACTCCACTCTCACTATGGGACAGAGTAGTTTTACTATTTATATTTATAGTAAGGGGAAGTAGGTCGATTGAATTGATCCCTATCCCTACCAGTCTTTGGAACTAAATGGAACCCGGTCTCTTTGATATGTAGTTCCCATTGGCACTGACCCAGAAGAACCACATCTGTCTCAAGCTCAAGCCGACCCAACCTGAAGAAAACTACTGAATCAGAATCCGCTCTTGGGATAGGAATTCAGCCAATCTTTCCGCAAAATTCCCGGGAAAATGAAACTGTATCGATTTCAATGTCCGTCTATAGGCAAAAATTGACTTGCAATAAAAAATACGGGGTTTTAGCGAGTTGATCGATTTGAATGTCCGTTTATGGGCAGAAATCTATTTGCAACTAATTTTCCCGAGAAAACGTGAAATAAAGAAAGGAGTGAAGTAGCCCATGCGTATATGGGATCCGAACGGTTAAGAGTTATGGCTTTTCGTTGAGGACTTACCCCTTAAACTTAAGGAGCATTCGACTGAGATTAGATTAGATTAGTGGGTAGCACTTGTTGAATTGAATAAGATGTTCTTGCTCAGAATTAGGGAAGGTGGGATCCTATCTTTAGGAAAAGAAAGGCCTAACGAAAGCTAGCACTCTTTTCAAGCCTATAGCCTATATATGAATTATTCTCAGCCATCCATATGGGAGTTCCCCGCCAGCCTGTGGGAGTGCCACTATCAATAGGAAACAGACTTCTTTCCTCCTTATTCTATCAAACAAGCAATTAAATACCTTAGGATATCTCATATTTTACATTATTAATCTAGCATTGGACTCTTACCTGGACTAAGAACACTTCTAGTTCTAACAATACGTTTCATAACGAGCTAAACGTGCTACCAAATGAAATGGTCGAAGGTCTTTTCAGTTCTCCTTCCAATTGCTGCAGTACTAAGGCCAGTTCTTACAGTTGGAGTCCTATCCTAATAGAATCCCTTACCAGCCGAGCTTCCCACTATAATAAGCGAGTTGGAGAAAAAAGGTAAACCTATCCAATAGCAGTCCTATGGTAAGCAAGCTCAGGTTCAGTATACATAGGATATGCTTTTTCCTATCTCTGCTCTGGTTCAGAACCCTATAACTAACTAGGATTCCCTGGTAGAGCCATAGATAAAGATTCTTTTGATGTCTTCTCCGCTTGAGACGGAAAGACGGCTGCTCTGTGAACAACCCTAGTTGCTGGTCCTGTTCCTGCTGCTAACTGCCACCTCTGCTCCAATACATAAAGCAGCTGAAGCTATTGATTGTAGCAGCTCCGTCCCATTCATCACTGCTTTATGTTAAAAAGAAAAGAGCTGCTCCTCTCCGATCTAAGCCCTCTCTCTAGTCAGAAATAGCGTCAGTAAGTTAATCAGGATAGATCGACAGGCCAGCAAAGGCCTTCTACCGCAGCGGGCCCACAGGCCTATGCCAATCTCTTAGGGCAGGTTCTCTTTCATCCGTCTTTCCTAGGTGCGCATCTCCATCTACTAAAAGTAAGGGTGGTTACCATAGATAGATTGGGTCATTCGTAACCGATGCTTTAGCATAAACTACAGCTCTTTCATCAACTACAGCAATATCCGATGTAGCACATTCTCCCTCTTTCGCATATCCGATGCTTTGCAAGCAACCTTGGTGTCAGCATCGTCACTTGAGTCATCCTAGAACAACCCTGCCTATTCAAAAGAAGTACCTCACCTCACTTACGAAGAAGTAGTGGGAGCTGGGCTCTCGATTCAGTTGGATAGCCAGTCTACCTAGGTAAGAGTTACGTCGACCCTGCAGGGTATCCGAGAGGGGCACAATGCAGGCTGGAGATCATCTGGTAAGGAGAATCCCCAGGCTTTAGATAGTTTAGAGGGACTAGGCAATGAGCCCGGATAATCGAATGGAACTCTTCTTTCTTTCAGAACCTTTCTAAGGTCATATATGAATAAAGGTTATATATAAACGATCTGACAGGACTCAATGGAGTTGCTTTTAAAGCGAGCGAGTAGTCTTTGCCAAAGTTAGGGGCTGTCAGGACTTAGATAGAAATTTCACAATGAGAGAAGTGTCAGAGTTCGAATAGAAGGTAATGGAGTGAAGTACGTAGCCCTTAGGAAAGTGCACGAGAAAAGGAAAAAGAGTTGTGAGTTTGACTTTCTCTTTTACCACAATAAGCCGTGTAGTTACCGGATCGGGACAAAGAGTCGGTTTAGTCGGAGATAAACAGAGTCGGGTCGATGAACAGAGCCGATATCGACACCGAAATATATCACTGTCTTTGACGCTTCTAGGCAATATGCCATCGATTACCTCAAAACTACTTTGAAATTCAGCATGACATAGGTACCTACTTCGAATCTTCCTTGAGAGCTGGGATAAGTACGGAATTTCACTCTGGTGGAATCGCTTCTATCCTTAGCCCGGTACCGAGGGAGGGCTTTCCGAGACCAATGCTATCAAGAAGTCACTAGACTGACTATTATTGCATCGAGAAAGAGTGAAAAGATCTCCCCTCAAGAACTTCTGTTATTCTTATTCTTTTTTGCCGCTAGCCCTTCCTCTCTTTCAACGCTTGGCCACTCGATTGCTATTGTCGCCTTGGAGCCCGCCCTTGGCTGGTTTCACCCCTTCTCTAGTAGCCTTGCCTGCAACCTTGAGAAATTCTTGTGTGACTTATGAATGAAAGGAAATTCCTTGCTTTAGAAAAGAGAGGTACGACTTTGGTTCTGTTCGATCAGGAACATTCCTTGGCTGCGAGTTAAACGATCGAACATCAACAACGGCAGTCACTTTACTAAAAACTAGAATGATAGCAGAATTCAGGAAACTGCTAATAGACGAGTAGAGGGATTGGAATGATTGCAACACCCTCACTTCCAAGACTGGACGGTTACCTTAAAAAAGAGGAAGAGAGGGAAAGGCCCCACGCGGTTAAGAAGCTGACAGAGAAGAAGCTACTGAGCATGGACATCCTCACTGACTGAGCGGGATCAGAATCCCACTAGAGAAGACGGGAATCGAGTCAGGGGTCATGTCCGGCTTATCCCCGTCTTGTATTAGTGAGAGACGGAACGGACCCCTTCTTTCTTAATCAGACGATTTATCGCCTCTCATGTATGATTTTGATTAAGGTGTGGTATTAAGTACTAATAGTGAGTCTCAATCGACTGAAACCTTCACTCCACAATTCCTCAAAGAAAGCAAGCAGCAAGTCAGTCTGCGCATAGCATACTCTCTCAGTTCTTCTCCTTTGAGAACCAGTCGAAGGGGAGTGGGCCAACTCGAAATGGACCAATTCGAGAAAAGGGTCAAGATATGGTGCTGCGGTCAAAACAAGGAATGCTTTAACCATTCAGCCACAGGTTTGGTACGAAAGCCCTCCCTTTCAAGTAAAGGGGACGATCCATCCATTTATTTATTTGTATTTGCCCAATGCTTGAAGATCGATCGTCACAGGGGCGTGCTAAGCCCACAAGATCTTAAGCCAGTGGGCGCTTCCAGTTAGGCTATAGGAAATCTCCCCAAAAAGCTTTCCAACTCGCGATTTAACGAAGAAAAGGAGGCTTTCAAGCGGCTGATTCAATCCTGTCGCAATGGAAAGGAAGTGAAAGTCACTCGACCGATAGAGAGAGGAAGCGAAACGACCACGGTCATTCTCTAAAGAAAGAGGGACCTTCTCTGGTCACTGACACCATCTTTCTTCGATCGACCGAAGCAAGAGCACCAACCAAGTTTAGTCGCAGCAGCCACAAGAGCCTCAGGCGAAGCTAGCTCGTCAGGTGAGGCCTTTTAAGTAATTCCTGCCACCGACCGGACGTCCGATAGAAAGTGAAGTGCGTCTAGCCATTGATGGATCCACACCCGAATTGCTTAAATCTAGTATAGTGGGGCTTCTTCCGATGTCGAATCGGGCGAAGGATAACTTAGTGCCAGAAAAGAGGATCCTCTTTCGAAGGTCAGGGCGATAGAGAGACTGGCCAAGCTCCCCAACTTCGTCAGCGGACATAGCTTCAGAAGAACTCCCCAAGGTTAAAGAAGCCCTGCTTGACCTCCTTCCCGAAGAGAGGCGGACTGGACCTGGATCGATCAACTGAACTGCCTTAAGATACGAATGATAGCCCGTAACAGACCATTCTCGGGGCACAACAGGCGATTCGATATTAGCTGATGTAGATGAACTAGAAGGGCTTACGACGAATAGGCTCTTTGATGGAATAGTAGATGTCGGCATTTCCGCTCCTAAAGGAAACAACAGTCTTAGATTTATAAGGTGCAAGGATGGCTTCTTTTGAAGAGTTTGAGGAGCGATAGCCACTCGCCCTACTAATACAAGTCAAGTAGAGGAGCGAGAAGAAAGAGCTTTCGCAAATGATTGCACTTCTGCTATCCGGATAGCTATTCAAAGCATCGAGAAAAACAAAGATAATGTGAAAAGTTTCATAAAAGCAAGGGGATTCGCTAAGCAGCTAAGCAAAAATCCTTAACCCTGAAATCGTAGATCTACGAAATGAGCGTAGTGTTGAACTCTTTCGCACCCCTTCCCCAGTTCTCTAACTAGTGGTGTAAGCAAGTGCTCCATTGTGTAATGGTCTAAGGGCCTTTAAGTTCTAATCTTACCTACCGTGTCTAAGGTGTGACTTCTTCCTTTCAGAGATTCCAACTCCTAAAGGAAGAAGTTCCCCTTCTCAGTATCAGAATAAGGGACTAACGGAAAACCAGTTCTTCACTATACGATACGAAAAAAGGGGATTGGACTACTTAAGACTGGAAGGCTGGCAAAGGAAATGGCCCTTAGCCGGCTTCGACCACTGGAAAGAGGGGAAGGAAAGGATCGGGAATGCTTCCAAAAAAGGAAAGAAAGCTAGAATAAGATGACGATCGCTCGTGCACCATCAATAATGGTATACACTTCACTACCTGAAAGAGAAAGCCAGTACTGGATGCAAGAGAGCAGGGAAACTAAATAAAGACAAAGAAAGGTAACTTAGCCCATTCCATTAGAAGGCTAGCCTAATAGTTTACATCGCTCCTGCAAGAAAAAGAGGGACTTGAGACGGGAGGTCAGCAGTTAGACTCAGCTTAGCAAAAAGCGGTGAACCCGCCTAAGACCATACCGAAATGGTGATAGACCCCAAACCCCCTTCTACAACAACTCAACAAAAAGAAAATGCACCTTAGCCATAGGCCAATGGGGCAGACAACCTGGGCCCTCAACGCTAACTCAAGGAAAAGGCTCGCGGATGGTCCCACATCCGGATTTCGGGACATAGGTACACACCTTCTTTATCCTACGAGACTAACTACATTTCAAAAAGTAAAAACCAAGATTCAAATGTTGTTTCTTATTTCTTACCTTAAGAAAGGTAGGGCGTAGACCACAAAGAAAAGCAAATCGAACTTCCACGTCATTTCACAGATTAGTCTCTTCTCACGGAGCGAGCTCCATCATAATTGAATTCTCTGCCGGGGTACACGATTTGCCAAAAGCATTTTCCCCAATGGCAGCGATTCTACCATTTGAGACAAATTGGCCTTTCCTCTGCCCAGAAAGTAGCAGGCCTCACGGTGGCTGCTAATCAACGAGTGGCTAGTTTGTTCGGTAACTTCGGGTACCTACTTCTCCGGTTTCCGCATAGAAGTCCGTCATCCTTGAAGTTTATAACATATACAGCCTATTCTTCCTATCAAACAGCGGATTCTATGATCCGCCTTTCGCCGGGTATTGACTCTATGGCTATTATATTAAGGAGCGCGTCTTGCCGGGCAGTTAATCGGAGCTCGCCTGCTTATTGAATAAGGCTCTTTATGACGATGCATATTCCTTTTTTTGGTCTCTGAAGTTAGCTCTAAGATACTAAGAGAAGAGAGAAAGGAAAGTGCCTATAGTTTATCGCCGGCCTTAGGCTATTAAGGAAGAGATGCGCCGGGTCTTTCTCGCTTTGAGACCGGTCGGTCTGGTAAGTAAGGACTTTGCCTGGTATTGACTGATCGCGTCTTGTCTGCTATTTAAGGAGCGAAGCGATTCAAGCCAATAGCTTTTCCTTCTGATTAGAGTTATAGGGCATAAGAAGCAATAGTTGAGAGCGAATCCGGGCTTAGGCCTGACTCAAGGATAATTCAATTCACGATTGTTGAATAAGCCGTGATTGCTAACATATGTAATTTAAAGAGAGTGCCCTGTGGGGGATAAGCTTTTATCTCTTCCCTATAGGGCTTACTTGGCTTAAAGATAAAATTTATTTAATAAGATTGGATAAGAAGATAAGATTTCTCTAGAGGTGAATCGTCTTCTTGTCTTCGTACCGACTTGTAGCAATTGAATCACCCCCTGCACTGAGTGAAATAAATACCGCGACTTCGATTTTTTCAACAAAATCATACGTAGTAAATCAACAAAACCTAAAGTGATTTCTCTTTCCCCTTCAAGTTTACCTACTACGGTACCGGCGTGAACATGATCTCCACCAGACAAACGTAATGCTTTAGCTAGTACACGAAAGTGCATACCATGATTCTTTTGTCTGTCGATAACTGCATGCATTGCACGGTGTATATGAAGAAGTAGACCATTATCTCGGCAATAATGAGCCAAGCTAGTATTTGCAGTGAATCCCCCCGTTAAATAATCATGCATTACGATAGGAACGCCTAATTCTCTGGCAAATACAGCTCTTTTCATCATTTCTTCGCATGTACTTGCATTCAAGTAATGCCCTTTGATTTCACCTGTTTCAGCCTGTGATTTAAAAATGGCTTCGGCACAAAATAAGATAATAATGGTTGGGAATTCACATTTTCATCATCTTTGGTAAAATCAAGTCCCCCACGAAGACATTCATAAACAGCTCTACCATAATTCTTAGCGGATAACCCCAATTTAGGTTTAATAGTACATCCTAATAGGGGACGACCATACTTGTTCAATTTATCTCTCTCAACTTGGATGCCATGAGGCGGACCTTGGAAAGTTTTAATATAAGCAGTAGGGATTCGCAAATCCTCCAGACGTAGAGCACGCAGGGCCTTGAACCCAAATACATTACCGACAATGGAAGTAAACATGTTAGTAACAGAACCTTCTTCAAAAAGGTCTAAGGGATAAGCTACATAAGCAATATATTGATTTTCTTCCCCAGCAACAGGTTCAAGGCCGTAGCATCGCCCTTTGTAACGATCAAGACTGGTAAGCCCATCGGTCCACACAGTTGTCCATGTACCAGTAGAAGATTCGGCGGCTACCGCGGCAGGTATCTTTCATTGTAAAAAATTCCTCACTAAAAAGAGAGATTAAGAGGATAAATCTGCTAGTACTCCCCTTAGTCTTTTTCTAATGGAAAAGGGTAAGAAGTCAGACTAGGAGAAGTAGTTATCTTTATGTTAGTGTAAAGTCGTATAGTAAACTCTTTCATTTGACATTAGAGAGAAGAGTAAGAGAATAGGCTCTGTTATAAAGAAGGTTTTTGAGTAAAGCAGTCAGACCCAAGTTCAATAAAATGAGCCAAAGGTGGTCTAGTAGAGTCAGCGTAGATGTAATAACCGATCTGGAATTCCTTTCTATTAAGGCTTCCCTTATAACTAGAATAGTCAGTTTAGGGAAGAGTTTTATCGAATAAGTTTTCAAGAAGGGCGAATAAGCTTAGCTTGAGGGTTAAAGGCTGAAATCCCAGTTCTAAAGAGATTAGGAAGAAGATTCACCCCAGAGAATAGCCTATAGAATAAGTCCCGAGTATAAAAGGTGGGTGCCACCTGTCTTTCTTTCAATAGTAAGCGGAGATGGCACTCGTCTTTCTATATTGATTGTTTTGACGGTTTCATCTGAATTCTACACAGGAAGAGAAGTCTTGACCAACTTAACTTCCATTGTCAATCTCCAAACGGCTGCTTTGAAGCATATTGTATTGCTTCGCAATTAGGTTATGGTTATGCTTCCGCTTATTTGAGCCAGAGATGGGAAATTCCTAGGCGAATTCCTGCCGCGAAGAGTAGGTTGTCGTCAATGTCGAGAAATCAGCTGAATTGTTCTAGTTTATTGTTGGCCTCTCTCTTTTGCGCCCCAAGCCGGTATAAGGCGGCGGGAGTCTTCACCTCCCATTCTTAATTAATAAGACTCAAGATGCAACTTAAGGCCGTCAGGGGTTCGAGCTGGTACATAATACCCATCCTTAGAGCTTGATGCTGGTTACCCTCTTTCAAGGTTGCCGCTTAAGCTTAATTGGCTGATGATGTGGAATAGTCTTCTCACACAATGTATGTTGGAAGGTCGGCTTCCGGAGTTTGAGTCTCAAGCTAGGGATCACCAGTTCCTTTAGCATAAGCTCCTCTTCATGGAGATGAAATAGCAATCGTTACAGATAGAGTTGGTTTGAGATGCTTGAATAGCAATTGGCAGCCTAGCCTGGATTTCGCTCTTTTGCGCTTTCGGCCGAATTGGCGAACGGTGTTCTTTTCGGCTGCTATAAAATGCGTTTTTCGCCTTTGAACCCAAAATATGTACGAAAATCCTATTATAAAATTTATTCTCGTATAGCTATGTCAGTTCGAACTAGATTTGTTTGGCGTAATCATCCATTCCTGCATGGATTTACCGTGTGAATCGATTAGGTATAGGTAATAGAATAGTCTTAGATATTCTTCCAGTCCCCTTCAAGCAGCAGGCACTAGTCTTGACGAAGACGAGGTCACATTTTTGATTTCCCAGTGAAGCAAGAGTCGTGATATCAAAAAAGATCAGGGGATGCCTTATATACTCCACGAAACTCTTTCAATGTGGTGTGGAAGTACCTGTTTAGGACTTCCCTTTTCCTTCTTGTTTATATTATATTGTTTTTTGGATAGGAGAAGGACTTACTAAATTCATTAGTACACACCAGATTGGACTAAAAATCTAAAAATAAGAGATTTGAGACTTCGATCAGTTCCACTCGCGGTTGCACCGACTCAAGACTAGTTCCAATAGATATTATGACGGGGTGATGGGTCGTGCACTTGCAAGCTCCACTCTTGATTTCGAGGAGGGCAAATGCAGATGATTTCAGTCATTCATATGAGGCTAATGAATCAAAACCGTGCCCAGCAAGACTGAATCTAGGCCTCGGGTTCACATGAGCGATCCATTCCAAACGTAGTGAAAGGATCAAGTCCAAAGAAAGGTTTTGAAGGCATAAGCACATAGATCACTACGCGCTAAGCCAATTCGAAGTCTTACCTGGCAACCATAGGAAGATGGATCTCTCCAAACAAAGAGATGACCACAACAAAAAGAAAAGACGAGGCCATAACACCCGAATTAGGTTATGTCATTCTTTCTATTTTCAATAGTCTCCCATTCAGCAGTTTTTTCTTCGGCGGAATCTAACTCTCCTTTTCACTTTGATGGGGAGTCCCGCTGCAACATCGGCAAAGGACTTTATCTCAGCGATGTCAAAGACATCGATTCTCGTTATCTAATAAGAGTCAATTCCTATTCTCGAGCGGAGGTCTCTCGTACTCAGTAAGGTGGGTACGCTGCGAACTCAGCAAAGAAAGCTGTTCACTCTCACTCCTAAAAGCATACCTCGCCTTCGGCAAGCACTGCAATTTACCAAATATTGTCTCTGAATCAATGAGTTCAGAGCGCTGCTTCCTCTCCCTTCTCTAGGCCTTACCTGAGACTCCAATGAACCCGAAGAGGAATGCAAATGAATTCATTAATGTTTGGTTGCATGAACCCCTGCCCCAACCATGGATTTCTCAACCTTTATTTCTTTCACTTGCTTCTCTTCTAGTGGAGGGTTCTTACTAGTTTTCATTGGCGGATAATCATGCCTGAGAAAGACTGTCCCTCTCATCTAGGGATGCCTAATCATTTACTTACCTACCTGCCATTGACAATTTTTTCTCTTGAAAGTGGGGAAAAGTAGTGGCTGGTACAGTTTAAAAAGTGGGCTAAATAGCTTAGTCATCGGGCGGGGAAGATGCAACAACAAAAACAAAATTGGATTCTTCGAGAAACCGATCAGATTTCCTTTCTATACTCCATTTATATATATAGTATAGGTGACCAATGGGTAAACGATTAGCTTCGAACGTTGCCTGAGATTCGCTTTCTCCTTCGACAGAGCCTAGCTTTCTGACAGGGCAAGCAACCATCCATCCTGAGCAACTATTCGACTATTACATACTACCTGAAGTGAGTACTGACTTGAACGGACTCCTACTGGCTTGAAATGGTGAGGACCCGAAAGACAAGACGGATTGAAACCATGAGAACTATCCGCTTAGAGGCAAGTTCTACTAGATGAGGACTTCCCAACTTAAATAAAGTACAGTAAACAGTAAAGTAAGGCTTCGCCGCCTACAGAGACTGAGTTTACTACTAGATAGATGGAGTTTATCCTTCAGCCTATAAAATAAGTGATCAAAGAAAGAAGTTTATCCTTCGCTTTCACAGTCTTGCGGACTGCCTATTGAAAGTTATAAAATCAGTTGACTCGCTAGAACTCGTTCTGTTCTATTATCAATTTATCCAAAGAAGGATGAATGAAAGTTCACTACTGAAGTTGCAAACTACCCCTCCTTATTCACTCCGGACTGAGCTTCTGAAAGAATTCCTTTTTCTTTGAGCATTTCATCTCCCTTCCTTTCTATCCCTATTCCTTTCCGAAACCATAGTGGATAGCCCATCCGGCTAGGGCTAGGACCGGCGCTTGCTGCCCGACTATCGCTACAATTGTAGCGGCCGCTACCAGGCTCAATTGCCTTCACTAAAGCAGCACTCGAACGAAGTACTATTGCCACCCCCGCACAACTATCCCTTGACCTACCAAAGAAAGAAAGATAGTTAGACCTGGGGACAGAAAGCCTTTGTTAGGAGTCCTCAAAAAATATTCATTCGAGTATTCCACCATATAAAGAAAATATCATGGAAATCAATATCCATCTATTATTGTTAGCCTTCCCAGGTAGAAGAACTCCAAAAGGATTAGATGAGCTTAAAACACTCCAAAAGGGTTTCCCTAGGACTTAGCTTGCCTAAAATCATTCCTACTTTAAAAAGCTTTCTCACAGGCTTGTGCTTGCTTTTATTGAATCACTGTATATAAGGGAATTAGGGAATTGGCCTGCAAACTCTTACCTCGTATCGCCTAGGGAACACTCTTGCTTTCAAACTGACTTGCCCTAGCCTATTGAAGTCCAATTACTGCTATACCCGGTCTTACTGTGAGCCCTCCTACTCTTGGAAGAATTCACACCTTAGACCATTCTTTGTTTTGTACAACATGGTTAAGCAAACTTTCCAGGAGAGGAAACTTGCCGACCTTAGTCAATTCATACCGATTAGCTTGTGTAATGTGACCTATACCTATAAGTCATCACCAAGATGATTGTCAATCGGTTTAATATTTTATTACCGGCCCAAAGCAATGAAATAGGATCCCATCTTCTTTTCTGATTCAAAAGAATTCCAATCCAATAAGGCGAAGATGGAATGAATGGATCCGAGAAGTAATCAGTCGTTATATATTAATAATAGCATTAAAGGGAGCGGGAGTCGTGGAGAAAACCGGACGAAAGGCTTATCCGGGGAAATCAAAAGATGAACTTTCAGTAACGGGAGAGGGTAGAACAGGCTAAACCTAAACCATCATGAATTGTCTTTTCGAGTCGTCATGACGGCACAAAAGGAATAAAGAAAAGCCATAGCGGGGACCTCGCAAGCCCTCTCTTTATGGAATCAATCATTCCCGTACGTCTCGTCCCTTTCGCGGATGGATTACTTGGATTCCAGGTACAGCAGAGATCAATTGCCGGACTTTGACGTATGGTCGGGAAGAGAACTATAAAGAAGTAAACAGATTCGTCTTACCAGGCTAACAAGGCAAGAGCAGGAAAGTAGAAAAGACCAATTCTGTCTTGGGGTCTCTCGCTTGTCGACTTACTCTAGTTGATTTTTAGCCCATTATTTATCTTCATTCTAAGTGAGCAGGTCGAAAGCAGTTGAGGTAATAGAAAAAGTAAGCAGGGAAGCACAAGCTATCGGATCTCCTCGGGTCAAGTCAGCACACCTGCTGTAAAGCCATCTTGAATAGGAAAGCAAGAACGGAATAATATGATTCAATCTTGTCTTTGCTGTAGCTCTTTCATACCCTGGCTTTTTCACTAGACGAACATGGATTTTGGGGCTTTCTATCGAAAAAGAAAGCGATTTTGTCACTTTTATGCTATACAACCAAAAACCATTTAATTGCCTCGTATTCCTCCTCCCCATCCTAAGGCGGTCCCTCTCCTAGCGCTCAAGGAGTTGCTTCTTTTTCGCTTTTTCTTTTCTTGCCTAAAAACTTTTGAGGTTGGGAGAAGGCATTAGTCGTCTAAGTCGGGCTGGTCATCAGATTCCGAACATCTAGTCAGGCCTAGTACCGAAGTAGAGTGCTACCACTGAGCTTTGAATGGCCCCCCCCTTTTCGATGAGCAACAATCATCTTAACTCTGGCTTTATCGGAGACCGTCTCACCCCAAGGCATTTATCTCCCATTAGATGTCGGAATATGAGCATGACAATGACCATAACTATAACACCGTTAAGGGCTGGTAATATGCATGTGAGATATAGATCTTATAGTACATCTCAGGGTTCTAAAATCACAGTGTATAAATTTGAATATATATGTATATATGGTTGATCTATGAGATGCATTTAGAAGAACAATTTCAAATGACTAATATACTATTAGTATTAGTGAATAGCCTTTTGGAATCAGGTAGCTATTCATTTACCCCTCTACAGTTAGATGTGGACAATGAGTTAATAGTTCGTAGTCCGTATGACTGTATAGTTATGGGGGCTCTTTACAATTAGTGTCGGACTCTTAGGGCACTGGAACGAAACGATGCTATTGCTTTTCCTTTTTGAGAATCGACTGTGAACTCAGGTATGGGATGCGGTACTGACTTCAATTCACTCATTTCTGATCCGAAGTCAAGCAGTTCAAAAGAGATGTCTGGCCTTCGTTCTCGCTCAAGCTAAAGTAAAGCTCAGTCTGCTAGCTTAAGTCGCAAGTCAAGTAGTGGAGAAATCCAGTGACAGACAGAAAGGATAGTTAGACTGGAATGCAAGAATGAATCTCAAAAAGGTCTGCTCCCGAAGTCAGGATTGCGACTTTGCCAATAAAAGGTATACGTAAAAACCTGATTTGGTTTACCAGGACCCCTATGTATTCTACTCGTATCGTAGCATGAGTCTCTCTCGGAAGTCGTTGAAGATCTATAAATCATAAATCCCCGGCGGTCAGAGAATAAAACATCTATATGAAAGCAGGAGGTGTTAAACATTAGTCTGTCGAACCTTACCAATTCCATTCCAATTATCTAAGACAGAGCAGGATAGCTGCCATCAAGCAGCCCCTTTAGAGCGAGGGCCTTCCGAGACCCATGCTATCAAGAAGAAGAGCCTTGAGCTAAATCATTGACCTTGCGCCTGCTTTGATTAGGACATTGCCGCATCTCATCTCAAAGAGGATCTAACTTGTTTTGATTTGGTTTCGGATATCTGTTGCTTTATTATTCACCCCGGAATTTGGTTGATTTTATTATTTTTGAAAAAGAAGGAAAGAGATTTATTGTACCCTCATCGGCATCTCCTTACGCGGATTCAATAGCAACTGGGTCGTGAGAGCTGAAAGACGTTCAAGCTCAAGCAGGTCCGCTAGCTGCTTGAGCCATAAAGACTTCTTATTTCAACGGATTTCATTCACTGGCTTTCCTCTCTAAGAAGTCAGGTCGATCCAAAGCCATTGCTTGAAGCGATTTCCTTGACCGAAGTCTGCTACCGAAGCAGGATTGCTTGACACACAAGCATACCAACCCGAGGGAAGGTCAATAAGGATGGTGGTCGATCAAGCTATTCTATTAAGAAGTAGGAATCCGCTTCTCCATGCCCTTCCATTTTCAAGGGGTAGGCCCTTCGCGGCACACAAATAAGATTTGATTGTCTCACTGGCGCATTCGGTAGCCCCTTCTAGTGCGCGTACTAAGACTAAGGCTACAGCTCACTTCTTCCTTACTAGACCGATTGCCATGAATGAATGAACTGGCTTGACTTTAGCTACAGGGACAGTTTCACCGACCTAAGAACCATTTCCTTTAGCAGCAGCGGAGGATCTTCTATAAAAGCAAAGAACACACCGAAGCTCCCTTTAGATCGAAGGCCTTGCATACTAAGATTCTTCTATTCTAATAAGTGCTTTCGTGGAAGTCTCACCTATCAAGGAAGTCTGACTAAGAAAGTTTATCCCTGCGGGAAGCATTAGCACCGAAGCTCAGTACGCATAGAAGTCAAGTCTACCTCTATTTAGCTCTACTGGCTTTCTTATACCTATACCAGGAACCCGAGCCTACCTCTTCTGGTTGAAGTTCCGATGAACCGGGTATTCCCTCAAGAGCAAAATTTACCTGTACCGCACAAGGAAAGATCTCAATCGGCGTAGGGCGAGGGTCAAGCTCCACTACTGGGCCGGGGGAAGAGTCTGCAACAAAATCAATTGAATAGACAGAGAAGTCCGGTAAGCGTATCGATTCAAGCAAGTCCGACTAGTTTAGGCGCCGCCTTCCAGACTTCTGATGAACCGCCGGGTGGTATGAACTCCAGAGCCCTATTCTGGTTACAGAGTGCGGGTAGCCGACAAGTAGGTTAGCAAACAGGTGAATCAATAGGCTTTGCTCCTGCCTTCGCTTCCAGGAGAGAAAGAGTACTGGCCTGAAAGCTATTTTTACACAAGATAGGATGGCTGGGAGGGAGTTCTTGAATGCCGAATCCCTTCATACCCGTCGGTAGGCTTTCTTCCCGCTTAAGATAGACCCGATTCCAGTGTATCGTAGAAAAGAAACTTCGCTTCTGGTTTGGAACCCTGAGCAGACTCCGGTGATATTGAATCAGCCAGAAGGTTCACTCCTCACCTTTGAAATGGAGCTTGAGCTGCTAATAAATAAGTCAATACCCTATTTTCTTATTTCACACAATCCAGGAACTTCAATAAATAAGGGAAGAAGTCTGTAGGAAGCTATCCGAAGATAGGACTTTCCTCTAAGGCAACCAAAGCCTTTAGCTACTCAACTACTTGAGCTCATTCGATACCAGACAAGCGCTCATTGGCTACCAGAACTACTCAGATCAGATCTTGGCTTCCTAACTCCTTTAATAGGAGTGCGTATGAGAGAATCATGTTCAAGAGAACTATGAGGAAGCAGAACCTAGTAAGAAGAAGAGCTAGCAGCGGAGAAGATCCCAACAACGGCTATTTGAACACCGCTTACTGTACCAGCGGTTGCTGATTCAATTGGCTTAGATTCCATAGCTGCCGAGTCGATAACCGGATTCTTCAATACGGATACAAAAGCTCACTCATTCCGGAATGGTCGAGTAGATTCATGAGAGGCAAGAGCAGGAACCACTGCTTGACTGGAAAGACGAAAGGCGGAAAAAGGCTCCTTAACCCACTCACTCTGAAACCCAGAGAAAGAAAATGAGCCAAGCCCGTAGGGTGTAAATTGATAAGACCAATAGGGAATCAAAAGGCAAGATTGAGAGATAGAAGGCCAGGCTTGTCGCCAAGGGGTTCACTCTGAAAGAGGACATCGACTACACTGAGACCTTCTCCCCGCTTTCTATTCCTTCCCGGCGCAAGTTATACAGAAGGGTGGCTTATACCAGCTAACGAAAACTTCCCCGCTAAAGAATTGCATCACACAGGTGAAAGGCGATCCTTAATAGCCATAGGAGATTTTCGATTACTTAGCACTACCAAAAGGAAGGAGAATAAGGGAAGGTGCCAAGCCTGATTGCAGCACGAGTAAGGGCTTATCTTGCCCATTTCCAAATAGACGGAATTGGAGCTAGCCATATAGAAGAAGACTCTCTGCGTAGCTACAGAGAGGATAAAAGGTGGGAAGATGCCTTTAGCTAAGCTATTCAGGGTCTTTTCTGTACCCAGGATCCGATCCCGTTGATCAGTGATCAGGATGATACGATTGGTTGTAAGACTTGGTTGGAACACGAGGTTTAGCCGAATATTAGTTATTCGTTTTTGAACTGGAATGCCTTCGTCCGAGTGCGTGAATTCCCTTCCAGACAAGAAGAGGAGCTTTAGCTTTAGAGCGCCCAGAGGAGTAAAGATCAGCTATTCTATTCCTATCTTTTGATGCTTAGCTGCTCTTCCGCAACTGGTTTTGAAACCTATATGTCTTAAGGAGGGCTAGCTCATCCTTTAATCCGCATTAAATGGGTTAATGGGAAGCTCAAGAAGGATGGGTATTGCGCCCGAGTGAGCGAGTTAAAGGTAGTCATAACCCTGAATAACCTGAAGTCAGTCCGGCGAAGCTAGCTAATAAGGAAAAACCCCTCTTCTAACTCCCTGCCTGTAAGCCTTCTTTCTTCCTTACTCTAACAAGTAAGCAAGTCAACTACCTTGGTAAGAAAAACAAATAGGATTTCATAATAGAACTGGGGACTAGAGGCCTCTCCGATTGAGAGGATAAAGTCTGTGATTCAAAAACCAAACCAGTTGTTAGAGCTGGGTCGGATAGGCAATCAACATGATTGGTCCCGTCCCAGTTTAAGTAGTTGGATGTTCGACAAGCTAGTGTTAAGCATATTACTCATAAGCTAGTGACTGAGATTTGAACTCCGTCATTTGGGAATTTTTCTACCTGAAAGAGTCTGACCGCTAAGGGAACCTAGGCTGTCAACCCGATCTTGCTACTTCGACTTCGAAAGTGCCCTTTCACTCATACTCATCGTGCCCAGTCATAGTCATTCCGAACAAAGCTGCTCAGCCATCTAAATAAAAGTACCCTACACAAAAGGGCCCCCTTAACCACACGGCCTAGACTCCGTTGGTGAATCACTTGAGCCTTGAACCAAAATCATACCCATCTCTTGGGTGCCTCTTTCAACGGATGATGGACGAAAAGAAGGCATCAAACTAGAGAAAGAGAAAAGCTGGTTCTCCTCTTACTATTTACACTCCTTCATCTGAACCGAAACGCTACCTTTACAATCCGATTCTTAAAGACTCCTTGTCATGAAAGACAAAGATGAAACTACTTCTTCTTGCGACCGGCGTGCTCTCCTCTTGGCTAAATAGTTTGGTCAGATCCCTTCCCCTTAGTGAAAGGGGTCGCCCTTCGCAAAATTCCCCCTGCCGCCTTTTGCCTCTGCTCCTTCTTATGGAAGGATTCGCCCTTCTTCCCGCTAGACTTATCTCTTTTGGACCTTGTCACAGCCTAAAAACCCCCTCCTCTTTTTCAGATTCGGATTAGTTAAAATAGCCTACGCATTAACAGGGAAGTGCTAACCATGCTAAGACCGTTTACGCTGCAAATTTAACTGATTACTAGTCATAAATCCTATGCATCCTCTCTTCATGCCAAAGCAGATTTGTCCACTTCTTCGAGAATAAGAACAGGAGATTCTTGCTAAACTGGGGATTAACAGTAAGAGCTAAGACTGTAGCCCTGTATTGATTGCAGTCTCCGAAGGTAGGTGAATGAGGACGCATACCACAGCACCCAGAATAGGTAAGTTAGGAAAGTTAACATCAAACCACCAGGCATAGCGTGATGCCAATGAAGACAAGCAAAATAATGCAGTTAAGTTTCTACGATACGGTCTTAGAGACTGGGGATAAGAACCAGTCTAGAAAGAAATCTCCTCTTATTATTATAGTAATAAGGATACATCTCGCCACTCTAGGACTATGCTTCTAATCTACTAATCGGTAAGCATTCCCCCGCGATCCACTCTCGTTCTACTTCTTTCTCATCTCAGAATCGATAAAAGTAGCGCTTCTTCAAGTCTTTGTGATTGAAACTCGTACGAGAAGGTAGAGGAAAGGAACTCATCCGCTAACGTAAAGTAGTTATGAATAGTTCATTCGTTCCACTTCTATAGCTGGAAGAACTTCAGATAGTCCGCCAAGCATGTGTAAAGCATATGGTAGAAGCTCCACCTTTCTCGTTTCTAAGGTAAGAGTCGAGTTCTCACTTTGTCTTATTCATTCAATTCACTCAGACTCTCTATCCCAACGTTCAATCTTTTCTTTTATAACGGAGTCCCCGTTGAAGTCAGACAAGTGAAGTGTCTTCGTGTAACCACTTTCCGAACTCGCGTATTTCGCCAGCAACGTAGTTCCGCTCGCTCATTTGGTATCAAATTCAGGCAACAAGATAATGGGATGCAGCCTCACTTCATTCATGCATGGGCCTTCCACAAACGAAAGCGAACCAATGCCTTTCCTTTAGTGGCCGCGGTTCGCTTCAAAGTAAAATTCATGAGCTTGTTAACGGTACCTGGGCACCTCTTGCTAGCTGTTCTACCGCCATCAAAGATGGCCTGTAGCTTGATTTCGAACAGAGAAATTGCTTCTTTCTATCTATTAAAGGATAGACGAGCACACGTACGCGAAAGAAAGCCAAGGAAAGAGCGGCAAAAGCTTTTTATCTTTTATTTAAAGAAGTAGATGCCATGAGGATGCCCAATGGAGAATAAGATGTCAGCTGGGGGATTCAAGCTCTATACCTTACCTCTCCCAAAGAAAAGCCGGTTAAGTGGTATAATAGTCCGACACTACGTTCCTCGATCTTCTACAGCAAGGGGCGCCGCCCTCCCCCTTACCACTCTTTTCCACCCTCTTTCCACTGCACACCAAGCCAATCTCGAAAAGAAAAAGTACACTCGATCAATCCAAACAAAAAAGTGTAGAACTTCCCTCTGCTAGCAGCTTTCTTCTCTTATGAAATTTTATAGTCGAGAAATTTCATACCGTAAACTCTTCCTAGTAGCTACCCGTCGCTAGCAGCATTAGAGCCTCTCTCACTAAATTAGTGAGCTTTGGGAAGATTAAAGAAGAGAGGGGAAATCTCACTCACGGAACACTTTCTTGTTCCAAAAAGACCAGAGTCCGACACTTGACAATGAAAGAACAGACAGAAGTGGAACGAGAGGGGAGGTGACGAGTTGGTAGCTCACCTCTTCCTTTGTTGCTGGCATAGACAATGGGAAGGTTAACTTGGTGATTGAGTTCCGAATTCCCTTCCTCTGCTCTGGCGAGTGACTCTTCCGGAAATTCCATGGATGGGATTCATCAAAGGGATTTAGGACATCCCACTGCCACCCGCATTCTGGGATTGCTGAAAGTCTGGTTCTAACGTAGGATTTTTTCAACAGGCAATTGTTAAATTGTTTGAATGCTGTCCTTCCACCGTCTTTAACTGCCTCGAAAGAAGCCTTAAGTGGGGTATAGTTATTTTATAGGTGCAGGGAGTCAAAGGGGTTGGACAAAGCAAAGCTGGCAACGCAAAGCATGAGGGGCGTACTCACACGTCTTTTGTGGCAATCTGCAGGCAGGAGGGCAAAGGGTTACAGGGGAGAGTCAAGTCAAAGCAGCGGTTCTCTTTCTGCCCCTACGGGATGCAGCTTCTCTTGTTGAGGCGAGTCCGGTTGCTTCGTAAGTGAATAGGGGTGATGAATGGAGCTCCCAGACAGCGAGAAAAGAGTAGAGCGACAATGCAAGGAGGCTCGTATGAGTTAAGCTTCTTCCTTTCTAAGGTAGTAAAGTAAGTAAGTGAAGGAAGCAAGAACTGCGGAAGAGGATCAGGCGCAAGAGGAAGCGGAATAGGAGCTTTTCTATCTATAATAGGAATAGCAAGCAACGGACCAAGGAACACAAGCCAGAATAACAATAACTTAGAGCTCTGTATTAGGAGCTAAAACGGGTTAGGGATTCTTGTAGGGACGGTGCCAGTAGGGCAAGCCAAGCAGGCTTTTCAGCTAGCTCTTTTACTTGCGGTTGGTTAAGTCGAAGTCAAAGGGAATTTAATTTAAAGGTTTTTCGTAATTGAAGTGTTGAAGTCAATGGGTAACGGACAAGGGTTTTCCTTTAGAAGCGGTGGATTTCATCCCCCATGTCATGTCCATCCTTAGTCTCTTTTTCGTAAACCTAGCCTATTCGACCTAACGACCTCGGGCAAAAGTCGATCGGTCAAGAATCCGGTTCTCCTACGATGGCTCTAGTATTCTTTCAGCTCTAATTCGGTTTCCTCTTGCTGGTGCGGTGGAAGGCGAGATGAGGTTATGGCTATTCGAGGCGATTCTTATGGATCGCTCCTTCCTTAGCTGGTTTCGGTTGTATGATGGAAGTGGAGATCTCGAGAGCAGCATATTAGTAATTTCGAAATTGCCAGCAGAGACACTGCTCACGATGAGAGTTTGTTGCTGAAGCACTTTTCTGCTAGTCTTTCGGGTGTCGCATTCACGTGGTATACACGCACTCGATCAATAGTTGCGCCGATATGGTAGACGCCTTTCACCGAAGATTCTATTCAGTAGCCCGCAAAGTAACCTATATGGAGCTTGCGGCGACTAAGCATATGCGGGGTAAACCTTTTGAGACCTACTTGGCTAGGTGGAGGATCTGAAATAAAATGTAAAAGGGAATTTGAAGAGAGCGAGTTGAGTGGCTAGCTTTACTGATTGAAGTGCTGGTGGCTTGTTTGCTTTCCTCTTTCGGGGAGCAGGACAGAGAGCCTAAGGGACATAGGCGGAAAGACTACGGGAAGGCTTGTTTGCCGGCCGGCGATTAATGCTTTCCTATCTTGAGTTATTCCCTGTGATCCATCTATGAGATCGCTTGCACCGGCAGAAGTCTTTCAGATCCTCCAAACTAAAGCCGTCGAAACAGAACTCAACCGAAGCCCTTTCCCGTAACAACCTAACCTACAAGAAGGACCGAAGGGGGGCTCGGCCTTCCCGAAGATCAACTTAACCAAACAAATAGGTAGAAAGATTGCCCGCATTGAGCAGTTTGAGCCGAATCTGCAACTCTATTGGGAAGAAAGAGGATTCAAAATCCGGATCCTACGGACTCCCCGCAAACATTACTCTATAAATGTTCGGAAATTCTGTCCCATTATTTTACCTTTTCTAATTGTAATGTTCAAGAACCACACACCTGGCTCGAGCTAGCGAACAACCTTGCTCTAGCAAATACAGCGACTCCCGCGGGTATAGGCACTCACCCTAATCTGCAGCTACTAATCGAATTGCAGAATCAAGTCTACATCGAGGGTGCTCGAATCTGACTTGCATGGAACAGTGGCGTTGGATGATGAATTTTTGGCTTCTGTTATATTTGATTTTCAAATAAAGGAAGTGACAACGTTAATGCCCGAGGAGGTTTAATCAATAGTTATAAGAGACCACTCAGGCACATAATCCGAAATAACCATCAGGCACCGGGGAAGGAGGTCTAATTTACGGAGTAAAGCAGTAAGTATAAGGGCTTAGTGCTCCGATTGCGCCTTAGGACTAGGACTGATAGGTAAATGCCCCTGACTCTTCCAATGAAGGTGGGTAGGCTTTTCTTTTGTTTAGGATTGGCAAGAGGATGGCTGCCTCGGTCTCAAAGCTGTTAGATAATGCGCTCTTATCAATACAGGGACGCGAGAGGAATTCCTCGAAGGTAGTCCCTAAATAAAGGGATAGGGCATTATCGGTGTGGGGATATCTTTGAATATGACTCTTAGTATAAGAAGGAAGAGGTTGGGGCTTTCTTTCTCTCCTGTTTAGGAAGATAGCAGGCATCAAGACGAAGAGATAAATTCATTCCTATGAAAAAAAAATCAAATGTTGGCTAGCGGTAAGATCGTTCGGGCGAATCCCCGTGCTGGAAAGAAAGCGAGAATAGAAATGACTGTGCCATTCTTTCACATCACTCTTTTCAGTCTTAGATGCACCAAAAAGGCTCTCGAAGGCCGGCAGCAAAAGAAGAGTTATAGCGGGCGAAGTAGGAACCCACCCCATATGGGCCATCTTCAAAGGGGCGTAGCGCTTGCTTACTCGAAAGAGTAAGGACTGAGGTGCGTAGCGAAACTTTTGAAGCCAAAGTACTGAGGACGCCCTACTTATTTATTTCGGGCCGCACTCTTCTCACCTTTTACGGAATGCTTTCGCCAGAAAAGAAAGTAATTTCAGTCATTTTGTCTTCCTTCGCTCCGAAGCCCCGTACCGCTCATTGGTACAGTTAAGGCGCGCGCCACTTGGTTCCCGAAAACACTGTCCTCGTCCGGCTGGTCGGTCTATTACCCTTTAAAGCGGATCCTTATTTGACCTTCGGCCAGGGGGAGGAATAAGTCAGAGACATTAGTAGAGTTCGTTCTGTGTGGGACGGAATCCTGCCTTTCCTGGCGTAACAACTGCTCCGTACTCCTAAGGATCTCTATGCCACTTGTGATTCCCAGCCCTAAGGTTTCTTTTATCGGCCGATTCCACTGCCGTAGGGCTCTCTTGGAAAGCTACCGCCTAGGAATGCACTTTCTCCAGAACCTGAAAGGTGCCCCACAATAAAGACTATTAGCCACAAGTGGGAGTCTTCTATCAGTTTAGTACTTACCGTTCTCGCTTTCTTCAACAGTAAGAGAAGGACTTACACCATCCGGGGACGGGAAGCCTCTGAACCTTCCGTCCCACTATGTTCAACTAAGCCACTTCGTCCCTTTCTAACAGCTGATTCAATAGCTGCGGATTCCTTCGCCTATTATTCCACCCAAAAAGAGAACTGCGGATTCTCGATGGTTGAACAGAAGAGAGACAGGGCAAGCAATTGATCCATACCAGCCGGTTCCCACCGCTAGACGAGGATCGGCCCACCAGCAGGGGAATTAGGTACCGGCTTTTGACCAAGAGACTGATTACCCGATAGATAGAGCAGCAAGGTAACGCACTACTGAAATTAATTATTGTAAACCTTAGTTACCTTACTGAAATTGACATAGGGGGCTCGGATCATTCCCACCCACTTGATTCGCCTATTTCCACCCAAGGCGGACCTTTGGATAGACAATTAAGGCCTTCTCCTTCCTTCATTCATTAGCAGATTAGTCCCCAAAAATAGTCTGTCTGCCCTGCCCCATATGCCCTTTTTCAGAGAGAAAGACAGGCTTGGTCTTTGTATCCTTCCTCTAAAGGGAGTTCTTCCTATTAAGGATAAAGAGTTTCGTGAGTAGCCAAAACAGAATGCGAATAACACGACAAAAAATCCTGATCAATGAGTGAGAAAGCGTCACCATAGCCTTTTTCAGGTGGTTCAATCTAGAAGTAGGACGAATCCTTGAGATTGCCCCTATCGGGACCCTCACTAGGAAATTCCAAAGATCGGGGCTAAGAAGTTGGAGGAAGGAAAGGAAGTACAGATTCAACCCTCCTCCTAACTTGACTGATAGCTTTTAGCTAGAGGGCTAAGTGAACTATGAATTAGTTGAATGAAAAATAGGCCACTGCACACTGACTCTATAAATCTTGACTCCCTCGGTGCACACTGATTCAAGATAAGAGAGCGGGAGACTTGAAGCGAGTAGTTGAGCAATTTGTTAGCATTAGTCCCGCAAGCAAGTCAGTCTACCGACCCCTTTCAGTTGCGGAGCAAGGTTAAGTAAAGAAGAGAAAGGCTTAAAGTCCGTCCCAGTGGATAGAGCTATTTGAAGTAGAAGGAGTTGGCTAAAAGAAAGAAGGGCTTACGGGATACGATGGCAAAAGGGTACGTACAGGGTTGGGTTATAATGGAGATCTTTCCTTGTACTTAGGGAATATCCAGATCAGTCTCATGGCATCTTCCTCTTTCAACTGAGAGGCAAGCCGAGGTGTAGTTGTGTTCCATGGGAGCCTGTTCTAGTACAGTCCTCGTAATAGTTTCAATGAAATGACTATTCCGTCTAACTAATAGTCATTTTCTAGACCTTCTAGGTCGTTACACTTTTTGAAGGTAAGCCCGGAGTGATAGGTTACCTTGCGGAGGGGTTATACAGCAGGATTATTAGCAGGAAGTCAAATCCCGTGATCAAGCCTTTGAGTTATCCTGTTTTGGTTTTGGAAAGCAAGTCACAATTAAGATAGTTTTCAAGCATTCTATGAGTTAAGGAGGTGACTAAGCAAGCCCTATTGCAGTCCTAAGGAAGTCATAAGTAAACTCTCCTGGCCAGTTAGTTGAAAAGCCAGGAGTGAAGCTGTCTAGTTCTTATCCTTGTCATTCCTATCCTAATGCCTTAGCTTCCGCCTTCCCTTCTTAATCTCTTTCATTTCATGTCGATCCATACGAGGGACGTTCAATATCTTACTCGCGCTCGTACTCGAGGAGGTAATAGTTTCTCTAGGAGGGCTAAGGATAATTCCAAGGTAGGTAAAAAAAGAGAATAGGTAGATTTCTTCCTTCCCTTATATCATTTTCTTTTATCTCTAGGCTGTAGCATTTGAAAGCCTTTACATCAGTCCCAGGCTCTTTGACTATTAAGATGACTTCGCCCCCGGAGTTGTATTTTAAACAAATGAGAGCAGGCTCTTCGCATCTTTTTCTAGCTAGCAAGTGAAGTCAGTGAGCAGGCTTAGGAAAGTAGAGAGCAAGGAAAAGCATCCAACCAATCCAGTTTCACCAATCCTGTTAGGCTGCTTAATTATTCTATTGAGTTGCCTACCCTCAGGTCATTCGCTGCCTTAAGCCCTACAGTTTCTTCGCTAGCCGTTGTTGGGACTTGACTTAGTTAAGAGTTAGCCTAGAAAGGCTTTGAAAGCAAGTCAAGCATTCCAATCCCAGCGGATTAATCAATAGCAGTAGAGTCGTAAACAAGAACAGCAGAGGCTGAACAAGTCACTTCCTTAGAGCGTGAACAAAACAATAAGTTAGGTCGTTTGATTAGCAAATTCCTACTGTTTGTTTAGGAGATTTATTGAACAAGCCTTCTAAATAAAGGCGAAGAAGAATCATCGAACTAATGGACTTACCGCTCGCTCCCAGCCAACAAGCAGTTAGCCTTCTTTTCCAAGGAATTCAAATGTGGATGACTGGACATCAGCAATAACAGGAGCCGAGCTTTCACAAAAACATACGAACCTACCCTATCATTTAAGGGGTACTAAAATCAACGTGTCAATCATCCCTACCCCGGATCTTTGGACTTAATGTAAGATTCTTTTCTGGGCACGGGTGAAATAGATGTCTTCCGCCGTATTTAAGTTATTGTTGCTGCTTGGGCACTTGGTTGAACCGGTACCTCAACAGCACTTGTCTTTGCCTCTCTCTGAGCAAGGTATGTAGGGTGCTCTATACCTTATTTATTTGATTTTCTGCTTCTCTCTAGACTAGCTTCCTCCCTGGATCATTAAGTCCTTTAGTAAGGAAGTAAATAGTCGTCCCGGTAGTGGGAAAAGTCCGATTGCCTAGTAGCCCCAGTACTATAGGGAAGGCCTATTCTTCGTATAGGCAAAGCCTCACTATCTTATCTCTGAAACCCTGAAAATGATTCCATTTTTGATTTGATAAGCATGTAATTCGCATCTTGGTCTTCCAGCCTCGATGAAAGCCCCTTGATTAGATAGGGGGGCAAAAGCACGACAAGCCTACCCATCATCAAAGCAAGCCCAAGTCTATGCAAGAAGGCCAAGGTCCTGTCCTCCGGATCTATCCAAATTCAAAGAGTTGGGCTACATAAAAGATCCTATTCTGAAATGGATATAGGCTTAACTAAAGCCCAATGCCAAGCAACGTCCTAGACTACAAATGCATAAATTGGGTTCCACTAAGCGCCCTTAACCCGACACAAGATGGGACCCTATTAGGTAGGATAGTGGGCTTAGTCAGCCCAACATAGGTTGTCCACCAAAAAGGGGAAGTTCCCGTGATTTAAGGTTTCTGGATATCCTACCCTAAGACGAGAGGGTTGGGCTTAGAACAAGACCCATCGGTGGATAAGATCACATCTTCATAACAAAAGGTGTACACGTTCGGCCTCACTCAAGGTAATGGGCCAAACAAATTGGATCTTATTGTATGACAAAATTGGTCATTTTTTTATTTTATTTCCTCAAGCAATAGGGTTTGACCAGTCCCAGCAGAGCCTGTGATGAACACGGATTTGCCCTGAGGGATGGCAGACAAAATATGCTTCTGCTCGTTTCCCCATTCTATTGGAGTGAAGGTTAGCCCAATGTTAGCATTCAGATCCATTTTCAGCCCTGGCCCGGAAATGCCACCTTTCCAAACAAAGCCCATCGAAGTCCAGTCCATCTAATTCATTTTATTCCCATTCCAGGACGGCCCAGGCCGCTATCCGAGTGCAATCGGCAAAAGCAAGTTTACCTTACTTATCTTTATAATATAATTCGTTCTGCTGTCAAAAGTAGGGGAAAGTGTCTGATCCTTTCAATCAAGCGATAGAGGCAGAGGCTTTACTTCAATCGCCTACGCTAGGACGGAGCTGCTGTCGAGTGACGATTGGCCGAGGGGAGTTCCATCATGAAGCTGGGTACAAATAAGCCAGTAAAAGACAAGTAGAAGCCAGTGAAAGAGGAGTTGTCAGGGTACGACGAAGCACGCCTGGTACGTAAGCGAATACGGATCACGTGGGTTTGTACTGATCCGCTTTCGAGCTGTCGAGTGAGGATTGCTCCATCTATTAAGAAAGGACGCGGAGGGCCTTGTTTATTTATTTAGAAAGGGAGTACTCTCTTCTCTGATGTGCGTTCTATTATTGCCTCCTATTCCTGAGGGAGTTAGAGGGATTAAGCCGCGTGGCGATACCCGCGAAAAAACTAAGGATTTTATTTTTTTCTTAATGGACCCCCGCGCCTATAAATAGGACGCTTCTTTCTCTATTTGGCAAAGCAAAGGGAGATGGATCCAGCAACTGCTGAAAGACTTTCCCAAATAGATCAAGAAATTCAAAACATCGATACCGAGAAGGCCCAACGGCAGCAAACCCTGGCTGCCTTTTGGGAGCACCTGCCTCCCATCGATCCAGCGCTTGTGGCTGCAGCCATGCAACGGATCCTGGACCGCATTCGCGGTCTGGAAGAAAGGAGGAGGGCCCTCCTCCAAGAACAACGAGACCTCATTGTGAGGGGGGCCCTCCGCAGCCGCAGGGGGACCTAGAAGAGTCTTTAATATGTTGTTTGTTAACTTTTTGTTGTAATGTTGTGTTTAGTTGTGTGGCTGGTTTGTCTATGTGTGCGTAAGCTTCATAAAGGGTCCGTCGACTCTTTCTAGAAGATTTAAATAAGTGTCTGTAGACGCAAAGTAGTGTGTTTTAATGTATGGTGTTCTTTGTCTTTTTTAGTTGAGATCTACTCCGGATGCTTACTGGAGATAGACTCCTATCTATGCTAACTATCTTTGTTTGGTTTTCTTTTTTATGTTTGCATGTATGGTATGGGAAAAGCCCTAGTTGTAAATCTTTACTACTTATGAAAATATAATAAATAATAAAGTTCGTAAAAATGTGCTGAAAATTAAGAAAAAAGGTGTAAGCTCAGTGTACTGGAGATGCGCTTATTAAGCCTTTCTAGCTTTGAAGCAAACTTATTCCTTGAGTCTGCGCCGTCTTAAAAACCAAACCCTAATCTTGCTAGTTCAGTTCGTGTGTTTTACGTGAGCGCGTTGAACTAGTGTGCATGGACCTTAGCCACGAGTTTTTCGGCCTAGACGCTACCTCTTCCCTGTCTTGTCTTTCAAGAGAAGTGAAGTGGGCGAACGATAAGAAGAGTGACTTTCTCTCTTTGCTCTCCGTAATATGATTGATTAAGGAAACCCTTGCTTCTTAGAGGAAGGTATAATCCCAGGGAAGAGATATGAGGCTCTCGACCGATAGGGAGAGGAGGAAGGATTTGCTTTTGAATCTAGTTTAGTTGCAAGCGTAAGCGAAACTCAGAACTCCATTTCTAGGAAATAAAATAAGGCATTTCAACTGTTCCCCGGTCACCTATGCAATTTCCTCATCTGTGACTCTCCTACGGGAAAGATTAAGAAAAGCATATGGAGGAGAGTTCGATGTAACTTGTAGATTTCTTTCTACCTTTTCTTCTTTAGCTGAGTTCTCTGTAAGCGAATGAGCTGCTCAAAACCCTTTCATTTCGTTGTTAAGGCCTCTTAAGGGGGAATACCCAAGGGAATGTTGGCAAATGAGATTTTCTTTAGTAACAGATGCCTTCTCCGACATGTCTCGTATGTCAAGCTCTTTTCTTTCCCAAGGAGAGCTGGTTATAGGTCAAGCAGTAACATCGTACCTCTCCCACATGAGGTCTAGAAAAGAAAGGTACGTAGTTGCTCGACCATAGGGAGAGGGCTGAACGCAATGACTTTAGGTGGAAGTCACGAACGATAAGAAGATCAGGATTTCCTCTAGAAATGAATGTGACCTCAGCTCCGTAGCTGGAAATAAATCAAACTCAAACAAAGAACTCCAACTCACTTCACTTGAGCTAGGGCAACATTAAGAAGATATATTCCGGAGAGGAAAGATAGTTTCCGGGTTCCCTGCGGGGAAGTTAGTGTTTTCTCCTCCCGCTCTGCTTCTGCTTCCTTTTTCCTTTCGCAAGCCAGCCTTTCAATGAAAATGTTTTCCTTTTTGGTGACTTTGTCTGAAGCTTTTGAACTGACTTATGAGAGCAGACGAAAGTCTTCAATTGCTTGACTTCAAGGAGAGGATTGAAATAGCTTCCTTCTTAGAGGTACGTATAGGTAGAGGACTGCGTAACCTTGCTTCTTGGCAGCACGATAGATAATCAGAGAAAGAAGAGTGTAGTAACTACAGCTTTTGCTATTGAATGGCAACGGGCGAAGACTTGCTCACTTATAGGTCACGAACGAATCATACCTGAAGGAAGTCAGTTGCTAGTAGGGCATTCTTACCTTAGTTTCTTTATAGTTCTCACATTGAAATATGTAGCTCAACCGATAGTCCGAGAATGGATTTAGCTCGTAAGAGGAACAAAGCGATAGGTGCGATAGCAGATAGCAGCGATAGGGAATTTAGCAATTCTCTTCCTAGCAACCTATTTGGGCAAAGAAAGCTTAAAACTCCTAGCACGGGGAAGACGGATTATCTGATTCTCGTGAATGTGACCTCCGCGGAGGTTACTAGTATCTCGACCATAGGGAGAGGGCTGAAAGTTGGCAAAAAAATAGGGCTATCTCTCGAGCTAAGAACATCATCTTCCCTCTCTGAAAGATCAGTTCAGTGACCAAGAAAGAAGCAAGTAGGAATGAGAACAAGCATTGAAAATTACATAAACAACAGTAATCAGAACATCACATCTCAGACTGTTTCTATCTGGCGATTGAGAAACTGACAGGCCCAAAGAGCTCTCCAATCGTGCCTCGAAATGAGGCCGGAGAGCCGGTAACCTGAGATCGCCTAAGATCGAAAAGCACTTGGTTTACAGCCAAGCAACGACAAAAAAGAGTCCCATGTCTTTCTTGATTGGTAAACCCAACCAGCGATTTACAACAAACAAGTCTTTCTTCATTGCTTAAAGTAAGTAAAGAAAGCGGATCACAAAGACTGTTCATATATATATGAAATATATCTGTGTTGGGAAGGATTCCAAGGATGTATATGTATATCTAGAAAACCAACAAAAGATATTGAGAAAGGTCAAGGAAATAAGAATGAGAATAAAAAGGGTAGAAATGGACGAGGGGGTGGAAATAATACGGGATCAATGCCGCCGAAACAACCGAAAGGGTTGGGGACACCCCAACAGAGAGGGTAGGGGGAAAGTTGCTTTGTATTAAACGAGTGATTCAGAGTTGTCTTGCCTTTCTAAATTCAAGCATGTCTGTTATGCTAGTTCATCTATAGAACGTCAAGACCTTGTCTTCCGCTAGATACCCGAGAAAGTAGATTAAGGTAATACTTTTTCCAAAAAGCCCACCCACGTCAGGGTCAAAAGTTTGTCTGCCCATTAACAACAAGAAAGCCAATTCATAGCGCAAGGAAAATAAAGGAAGGGTAGGAGCTATCCAGTAGAATGCTAGGAGACAAAAGAAGAGGACCTCGCTACACGAATTGAAAGGAAAGCTCGGACTTCTAATCTAGCTTCGAATAACATTAATAATCTCGTTCATTTTTCCTCCAGTCCAGCAAGGAGCGGAGCCAGTTCAACTCATGAAATGGATGCTTTCGTAGGGACTGTATGACTTTTTCTTCCTAAAGCTAGAGTTGGCCTGACCGGCTTCGCGGGATCATTTCCACTCTGTAGGCCGCTCATTCCTAAATAGGAAAGAAAGTGCCTTTTCGATTCTTCCTTCCTGCTTTACCCAGGAAAATGGACTCATTCTAGCTCTCCTCTACTTCAACCACTAAGCGCTTCGCTCCTTTAATTCAGAATAGAAAATCTCGCCTTTTTGGCATGAACATATAGCATGTGCGCCGTGAGGTCAATCACTGTCAGTTCTTCTTTAGAAATTCTCGAACATGATGAAGAGCTCTTATCGGCTTGAGGCTTCTTTTCAAGCTGAGTCGAAATTTCATAAGAGAAGAAAGAAAGTAGAAAGGATTTGGATTCGAGGCTTGCTAAGTGAAGTCAACAAACAAAGAAAAAAAGCTTTCTCCGAGAAAGCGTCTGTTCACGTCAGGGTCCGGGGTAGGCTTCTTCTTCGAGATTGGCTTGGTCTTCAGTGTGGGCAGTCTCATTTGCTAATCTATATGTTTTCAGTTTCAAGAGGGAAGAAGCGGGGTAGAGTAATTGGTCAACTCATCAGGCTCATGACCTGAAGATTGCAGGTTCGAATCCTGTCCCCGCCTAATCATCTGAGGCCGTAGTCAGCCTCCATCTTTCAGATTCGTAAGTAACTCAGTGAGTGCTTTCCTTTTCCCATGTCTTTCTTGATTGGTAAACCCAACCAGCGATTTACAACAAACAAGTCTTTCCTCTCCCTATGGTCGAGATACTAGTAACCTCTTGTTGGGGGAAGCAGTTAAAAAATGAACCAAAGCAAATGAAAGTGCCAAATAATCCGATCGAAATCCAAAACCTACTTCTGTACTTCCCCTTATCAATCATTTGTTTTTGTGGCTCATAATCTTATTTTTATTGGTATGGTTAAAGCAAAGAAATCTGAAGGGAACAATAGACTTTTTACAAAAAAGGGACATCCCCTATACATTGCGATGCACGCCGCTTTCGTACGAGGTCGTGCCGCAACCGCAACTATTTAAGGATAAGGGAATCCCAAATGGGTTTGTTGAAATGGAGAAAAGGCAAGAACGATAAAGGCGACGGCGCACGTTTACCTACTAGGCGTATTGGTTATAACATTTGAATTTCTCTTACATTCCACGTTTCCGAAACGGATCCTATCAAATATTTTACATTTTCTATGATCATCTCTATTTTAGGTATTCGGGGAATCCTCCTTAATAGACGAAATATTCCTATTATGTCAATGCCAATTGAATCAATGTTATTAGCTGTGAATTCGAACTTTTTGGTATTTTCCGTTTCTTCGGATGATATGATGGGTCAATCATTTGCTTCATTGGTTTCAACGGTGGCAGCTGCGGAATCCGCTATTGGGTTAGCCATTTTCGTTATCACTTTCCGAGTCCGAGGGACTATTGCTGTAGAATTTATTAATAGCATTCAAGGTTAAACATGACTCCTAGAGAATTACCAAAATACGAAGTTCTCTTCTTTTTGATTTTGACTTGGTTGGCAGGGTCAGGGCCTTTCTCGCTGGGCGAGCGCATCCGATTGATTCGAAAGTCCTTTCCTAAACCACTTCCCGTTCAGTTGCTGAAAGATAGATAGAACCTTTCTAACTAAATGAGATTGAGTTCCACGCAAGCTAGAAAGATGCTTTTTGCTGCTATTCCATCTATTCATAATCTAATTTTCGGGCTAATAGTCTTCTATATCTTGGGATACAACAATCTAATGTTTGCCACTATCTATCAGAATAGCAAATTTATCTTGGAACTTCGAATTGGCTGGGACGGGGTCAGTATTACGCCTCTTATGGTTAACCCGGCCCCTTCTGATTCCGCTCATTGGGTATTATTAGGAAAGGAATCTTCCTAATATATGACATCGTCACTCTCTTTCTTTGTCTAATAATAAAAAAGCAGGATACGGCAGCAGACTCGGGCGCTTTCGAAAGCCTAATTCGCAAATCCTCTGGAGTGATGTGCATATATATGTTAGGGCATTTTGTTCTTTTCATTTCTGTATTAACACACAATTGGCATTGGGATGCGATCTCTTTTGATTTGTCTCTGCAGGATGTTAGGCTCTCCCCTAAGCCGCCTAATTAATTCTACAGGGGCAGTAATTTGTTCAATCAAATTCAAGAGACGTATGTAGATAAAGGCCCAGGAGTGAGGAGGAAATAGAAAAAGGTCGCCGACTGCTACTAAGAACCTAACAGAACTTTTTCTAAATATGAGTTCTAAAACCACTTGTGTAGGTCGGGGTTGAGAATGGTTCGGGTGGGGAGTTCTCTTAAGAATAAATAAGATGAATAGAATCTAATTCATGTTCATGCTAACAGAAGAGCGGATCCAATACCAAGACGACTTCTTTCTCAGGAAGTGCAGCAAATACTTTATATAACCGATGTGGTTTCTTCAAAATAAGTTTCTAGGAACCTCTCATCTATTAAGGTCCCACTCCTGTTGGGAACTACAGCTTGTAGTCTAGAACCTCTAACTTGCTTAGGTGTCGCTAGCTGGGAGCGCCGTTGAGAAAAAACTCCCTGGTATGGTCATCTAACCGGCAGAGTTATGTTCACGCTCTTACGGCAAGGAAATACAAGAAGTAAAACCAACTTGAGTTGGTTAATAGATATTTCACGTTCTCATCAACCTCTTCTTTCCCGTACGATTCGAAGTGGGATAGAGAAGGGTCGATGCAATTGAGCTCGGGAGAGGATAGAGAAATGAAGAGCTTGCGCATAAAGACATCGGCTACAAGAAGGCAGGTAAATCAGATGACATTAAAAATCCTAATGGAAATTGAAAGCGTGACCTCTGAAGTCGAATGTTCCCACCCTGGCTTGACCACTTAAGCTTTCACTCGATCGAAGGTAGATCCCAAGGGATGTAACAGTCAATCATGGATCTATACCGGTCACGTCCCCGAATCCATTTACAGTTATTTGACAGGATTCGATTTCATCATTTATGTAATTTTTGTTTGGCGTTTAGTCGCCCCCCGGGGTAATCATTTTTATGATTGGTCCAGTCTACTTATTTATATATAGACTTAAAAGCGTTCTAAGTATTTATTTTGGGGGGCACCTTTTCCTAGCTAGTTGTCTGTTCTTCAGCAACACTAGTATTAGGGTCGTGATGAGCTTTAAGTTAAGTGACGGTTCTTTCCACCTAAAACCTGTCAAGCTAGTCGATCTGGCCGAGTACTTTTACTGGGTCTCCCCTGAACGCTTACCCTTTCTGTCGCTGATCGCTTTCTGTTCAAAGACAAGAAAGGTAAGGAAGCGAAGTCTCAAGGGAAGTAGGTAGTGGGAAAGATAAAGGATAAACTTAAAGAACCACTAAATTCTTACAGGAACGCCACGCTCGAAGCGAATAAAATAAACCCCTTTGTGAAGGACTATGTCGGGGTACATAAAAAATTGGGATTTAGGAAAGGATTCTGCCAATATAGCCCGTATTTGTGTTTGCAGGAGTAGCAAAAAAAAAGTCTTTTGCAAGTTCAGGAGCAATGGAGTTATGTTATCGGTACAGTCCACAAAGAAATTAGCGTTTTATTCAAAGAAGAAGAAGGCTCCTACTCGCTTGAACCTCTTAGATGCCTGCGGCAGAGAAGATCCATTCCTAGAACAAACTATACTATTTCTTAGTTCAGTGCGCATGATCCGCTTTCAAGGTGAAGTGTGAACGGCAGGTCTACCTGAAAGGTAGGGCCTCAACGCCCAGTTTTTTAGGGGATTTTATCATGGTTGCAACTCAAATTCCCTTCATACGAGACATCGACCCGCTTCCTTCAATGAAGCGAGCGACTTACTATCAGGCGAGCAACAACTACATTTTCTAATAGATTTCAAACCGAAAGACAATCCTAGGTCCGGAAAGAGTCTTGCATACTTGTTGGTTACCCTATAACAAGCAGGTTAGCCTGAACCAGCTACTTCGGCTTACACACTCTATTGATACGCACTTACCTAGAAAGCATATTCCTTTCGGGAAGACAGCACAGAGAGAGGTATTACCGAAGGCTTCGTCGCTTTCCTCACTATCTAAGTGCTAAGTGTAACTAGTAGAGGAGTCCCGTAAAGAGGTTGAATCAATAAGGCCGTTGTTCCCGTTCGCTACTCCAGCTCGTTGAGGAGATTCCAGCCTACAGTATCGCTTTCTTTCACTGAACACAAAACGGGCTTTCTAAAGATGTTCTCATCTTGGTGGTTCTTCAACATAGACTTTTTCTATGATTGATGGAGCCATTAATAGCTGTAACTACAGCTAACAACGTTCACTGAGGATAGGACTGCTAACAAGGTGCCGTTTGGGCCTTTCGCCCGAGAGTACCCTACGGATTTATATTGGGAACTTAAGTCGAATGCTTGCACTCCTACAGAACTCGTACGTACGGATACCTTGTGACGACTTCTTCCTCTTCTCCGTGCTGTCTGAACGGAGGACAACCATTAGCTTAAAAGCGGAAAGACAGACCGACCCCGTCGCCATCGCATTCACAAGCGAGTCGAACGAAGCAGTTCATTAAGGAATTCCCGCCAAATCATCTCTTTCAGTTCCTATAGTTATAGTATAGTGGATTCCGGTACGACTGACAGAGGTATCAGCAGTTCCCTAAGAAAAGGAAAGGGAAAGCAACGATGTTAAACGACAGGCAGAATTGATGCCGATATCTGGAAAAAGGAATCCGAGATTCCGACCTTGACAGATATCCATTTGAGGAGGATTGAGAATGTCGGAATTGTTGTCTTTGGTAGTGATTTTAGGGTTCACGTCATATTTTTGAGCCGCCTCGGGATCCTCCACAGCGCCCTAAGAGGACTAGAATTGTATACTGTAGCAGGCTACTCCCCGAAAATGAATGCCTACGGAAGGTGGGGTAACCTCTCCCTCGCTATCCATCCTTCGCCAATTCGCCTTAACAAAATACCTTACCTTAAAGGGCTACCACGGGATACGTGAATGGGAAAAGCACAAGGAATACTTCGATCTCCTTACCAATTACCAACTTCAGTAAATGCCTATACGGCAAATTATGATACCACCGGAAACTCATTACCTACGAAAGAAGGAAGTCAAATCGTGAAGTGACCCAACAACAGGAGCTACTTCAATCAATCGGGGAAGGAAAAAAGAGAAATCTGGACTTGATTCGGGAGGATTTATTTAAAATAAAAGGCTAAGGGGCTGGGCCTACAACTGAAAGCACATAAACTCCATATAAATGGTGCTCCATCCGGAATAAAGCCAGACCCTCCCTATCATAGAAAGACAGACGAACAAGCTCCCATAAATATATATACATTCAATACAGCAAAGGAACCTAGAAAGACATAGGAGAACGGGGAACTGAACTGGCCAATCCGGCTGTGCTTTCCGGGCTGTCCATTACCTACCTTATCTTATTGCAGTAGTCCAAGCCTTGCCCTTTCATTCTAGTCCCTCACTGGCATCCACTCCCGATTGATTGGATCACTGTAAGAACACACAAAGAAATTAGTAAGACAGATTGCCGACTTGTTACCTGCTGCCAAGTTCCGGAGATTGGGCCTAGTGGCATTAGTGAAAGACAGGATTGCACGTGTTACAGGATTGCCTAGACAAACTAAGAAGCAAGGAAATGAGTCATAATTCAATCAAGTAAAAGAACATGACAAGCCAGACAGAAAGGAAAGGTTGTTGCTGTGAGAAAGAAGATCACTGTGAAACTGAGCCAGTACCAATTGAATGTTAGGGCTAGCTGATTGAATAGACTAGCTAGCTCCCAATCAGGTAGACCAGACAGGCAAAGAGTTTTCCTATCCTAGCTCTCGTCAGCTGTTCGGGATTAAGCCGATTGACCTAAGATGTCCATCATCGAATACGACGCTGGTGGTATCCTATACTCAAAATTAAAAAAACTGAACTCACTTCGCTACCTTTCTCCGAGTGACTAAGAAATGGGGGAATGGGAGCTTTATACCTTAAAGTTGCAGAGGCAAGTTCCAGCCGAGGTAGGAGATCTATCATATCCATACGAAGATAGGACCTTCAAAGCAGCACAGGTAGCAGTGGTTGATTTTCATGAGCGTGATTTAGCTAGAAGTTTAATAGTCTTTGCCCACAATCACGGAGATTCTGCTTTCGCAGAGATGGAAACGCCGTTCTGTTAAACGCCACTCCTTGGACGACAGAAGGTCTTGCCATTGCTTTCGTTCCACAGCCGCCCAAATTTGATTTTGGGAGACCTCCCCTTCGACCACCGAAGAGGAAGAAGTTCCTTCCACGGGTGGATTCCCGGGAACCTGCGGTAGCGTCCTTTGCCCCGCGCTCGTAGAAATTTATTGCAATCCTTGTAAAAAGGGTTCGACCGCACTGAGAAGTTCATTTAACATCTCGAATGGAGAAAACCTCGTCACGCTTTTTCATTCACGATTTTTTGTTCTCGTCGCTTCAAAACCTCGTTCCTTTTCTCTTGGACATCTCACTTGAAATGCAATCATTCTTTTCGATCTTGTACCGTTCTATGGTTACACTGAACACTAACCCAATCTCGATGAAAGTCACTTTTGACTACATCTCCAGATTCCATTCAAAGGGCCAGTGAACAGACGCTTTCTCATTAGACTTTGCTCCGTAGAAACCTTTCTTTATGTTATGATTGGAGGCTCAAAAAAGCAAGCTTTCTCTTATATACGATACCACCAGACGCGCATTCCTTGGGATCAGAAGGAAGACTCGAACTTATGAAAAGCACCGTATGAAGCTCTGTCTGTCTAGTTCGGGATGAAAAAGAAAAGATCTCTCTACCTACGTAATTTCGTTCTGATCTTCTTTCTTTTGAAACAAGCATTTCCACATCAAGGTAAATTAAATTAAAAAACTTTTTTTTTTTTCCTCGGTTGTCTACCGCTCCGTGGGTTGCTAGATTTGGCGGAATGTCCTTCAATTACTATAATTAAGGAAAATGGCACCAGAGCGGATTTTTTTTTCTTTCTGATCGACCTGAAGTGTGGGCATCGTCCTTTGCCATCAGTGATAATCGAAGATTATCGCATTCGATTCAAGGAGATGAAAACTGTGCCTTCGACCGCTTATTCTTAGAAGTCAAACTACGGCTCAAAAGAGTTCTTTCGCGCAGCTCGCCCCGGCAGTGAGACTTGTGCTTTCGAGTAAGCCATTTGCTCATCCATCTTGCGGTTCTTACGTCGAAAAAGAAAGAGATTGGGAATGCCGGACTAAGCAAAGATATGAGAAAGTAAGGAAGCGAGAATCTCATTCTACGTAGTCGTGAGCCAATCACTTATGGTTGTTTTGATATTGATCATTGATCAAGGCCCGGCCTGACTTAGGCTGTGACCCTTCCTATTGAAAGGGACGGAAAGCCGAAGAGAGTCGTTTACACTCAGTGAGTAGGAATTGTGGTCCTATTTCCCAGTAGCTTGAGTCGGGAAGCCCCCTTGGGACTAGATGAATGACTCGTACGACATTCCTAGGAACCTGAATTTCTATATGAAATGTGGCTTGACCTATTAGTGCAGGTTACCCGATCTAATGAGAAAAGGTTCGAAAGGCGCCGTGCGTTCTGTCCTTTACCATTTTAAGGCACAAGCAAGCAGTCCCTCTTTATTAGGTAAATAGGACTCTTTCAGGCAGTGATTAGATTACGCTTTCCCAGCAGTGGTTTTCCCTAGAATGGAAGGGAAGCTTAAGGAAGATTTTTACCCTGTTCAGCTAAATACGTAAGTTATGCACGAAATCCTCCATAGGCGAAGGGCCTTAAGCAAGGAAATGAGAGTTCGGTCCCTGGTACTGTGCCTATAAAGTCTTCCTAAGGCAAGGTCTCAACGAGCCTTCACTTCGTACACCCTGAAAACAAAACGAAATCTCCGGACTCAGTCACATGCATGCAACCTGGCTTGAAAGCCGGCCAACTATCCCTCCTACCGGCTAGTTCCCTTGGTGAACGCCTTCTTCTTAAAAGTAGGGCTCCTCGAACGCTTTGCTCGTCTTTCCCCCACGGAACTGGTAAAATGAGCTACCTTCTCACCTCTCTAGCCGTGGAACTTGCTTGCCCGTTGGATGAGTCGAGATGAACTACTCTTTCCCCTTCTTTCCTTCTAGTCCCCATTGAAGTCATCTTTCAGAGCCTTTTCCGGTTGAAAGAGGAGAGGAAGATCGATTGATCTCGACTGGTTGGAGAGGAGTGAAAGCCTATTTCTAACTTATTTAAAGCGAGCTCTACCTTCCTTCTCCTTATGGTTAGAGTACCCGCTATGCCCCTCTGTCAAGAGAGTTGCCTTATTTCCTATGGCTTTGCTCCCTCATTCATGTGCATCCAAAGCATTTCGACTGCTTCGTTCAATCGCTTCCTAAAGGCCCAAAGCGCATTCACTTGAAGTCACTGAAAACTGGACTCTCGATCTAGTTCTCACTTCGTTCGCTCCTCCCGCTTCAGGCATTCTAGCTGCTCCTGAACCCAAATTAGCCAGTCAGGATCTTGTTGATTTAGTGAATATAACAGGTTGAGTCCATTGACTTAACCCAACCGCTAGTTAAACCCAAGAGAGAGGCCTTATCCCACAAGCAGACGGAATATAAATGCCAGAAGCTACGCAGGAACGGTAAATCAAAATGACTGAGGTAGTAAGGTGGCTTAGCTTACAAAAGGAACTGCTGATATATCTTTTCTTTAGCCTTAAACACAAACTCTGAATATATATATATTCAGAGTTTACCTAAAAAAAAGCAACTAGAACGAGTTCGATGAAGGGCTGAGCCTCACCTGCTCGAGAACCGGAACCTAAAACTAGTTATCTCTAACTTATCTGCTTCATTTTCTTTCTTTGATCGAACGGCTACATCCCATCTGAAAGATGAGAAGTCGAAAGCGCTAACAGGAGAAAGTATGGGCATTTAAAATCAATAAGCATTCACTAGAACTACAGCTCTTTTTTCTAGAGCGCCCACTGATATACCAGAAAAGATGTCATCATAACCTATCACTTCCAAATATGCTATTAGATAGGCCCAGAGAGTGCGCTCATACTGCAATTAGTTCGGCTGAATGGATATCATTTTTTGAGGCTGGTACGACATCGAAAGCTACTCCACCTCGATTAAGAAAACTATAACTCCTAATGTCTGAAGGAGAACTTCCAATGGTTGGAAAAAACTCTACTCTAATAAGGAACTCGACCCTCGCTTTCTACCTTCGAAATAGTCGTACCCTTTTTGGCTCGGAGTTACTACTTTTACTACTTATACTTAGTCTTAGTTTCTTAGTATAGTACCACTTTCTGGATCAAGGATAGCTACTTAACTTATTATGAATAAAATATGCAAGGATGTAAGTTGCTTTTCCGCCGATACACTGATGTTGGTAGTAATCTTATTCCTGTAGTAAGGAGCGAAGCGGTGGACTATGGACAAGAAAGCCTAGAATTCATAATTAGAGTGACGATTCTCGTCATCCATTAGCTTATTGCCAGCAGCGGGAATTTATCTTCTAGCTCATCTTCTTCCTTTTTTGTAGTCATACCCATTAATATTAATAGAGGTGCGTAGCATAGCAAGGAAATGAATCTGTTCAAGAGTCCAAGGAATGTTCGCACATTTTTTATTAAAATGCAAAGAAATCCAATTTGTCGGCCTTACGAGGGCTAATTTCCACGCTAGGAGTAGTAGCAAGCAATAGTCGTGAATCCGCCCTTGTCTTTTTCCTGTGCTATCAACAGGGAGAAGTTGGCTACTTACTTTGCTTTGATCAACGAGAAATCACTCCTTGCCTCAGACCTTCTTCCCCCGATCCTATGTGAGAGTGGCGTTGGCTTTACGCTCCCAATTCTGAAAACGTCCAGAATGGCCAGTTTTGCTCATCCAAAAAGCACTCTCCCCTTGATCAGATGGAAGGGTACGAGGGGTCCCTAAACGTGCGAAAAAGGCTCTTTATTTGAAGCTAGGGACTTTACTATTAGGGGGTGTAGGTAGGATAGAAGAGAACCGGGCAGTACCTCATAGCTATGCCTGCTACTATGGAAGTGCTTAGTAATCCAACTTCCTATTCACTATCTACTTCCTTCGTCAGCCTTCCTCCATAGCTACCTTTGAAGGGAAAGCTGGCTAGACCAAGCCTAGTAATTAATTGAATAAGAAGGAAAAAGGCCACTCAGGTCTATATCTAGAAAGGAGGCTGGATTGGAAGATTGAGAGACCCGGGACAGTGCTGGTTTGCAGAGAGGCTAGAGCATTCCCTTCACTAAAATAGAATAGTAGGTAAGATTCACTAGCTAGAAGTTGACTGAGAAGGGTAGAGTTTGCAGTAATCGATGAGAGAATGGTAATGCTAAAGGTAGGAAGAAAGAAGGCTCATTCTATGCTGACCACTTACTATGGCTCTTCTCTCATTTGATTTGAGAATCTTATTTAAGCCATAGGCTATCGATTGGGGGAAGAAAGCATGCCTTTGTTGGTCACCATCACCACCATCGTTAACATCGGTACACTCCTAAATAAGGCCTACCTCCCTTCCATTCAACCAGAGCAGCGATGAGAACAGAGACTAAATTAGCTAAGCAATGCATCAACGGGAGGATTCTGAAATTATCTTATAATATGACATTCTACTTTGAGCAAGTCACTTATGCCTATTCCTTGATAGGAGAGGGAAAAGCATTAGGCCGGCCAGTACCAGAACGATGATGAATAAGTCTGAGGTGGGTAGGTGGGAATCCGAGGATGAAACTTCTGTTGATGAATGCATTCATACCATCATCTCTATCCCTTGCTCATTCTAGGCCAAGCTCTTCCCTTCTTAAAGTACTTTGCCTTCGGCATCTCACGGGGAGGGGTTTGTTTAACATCAAGACTCTGGCAGATCTTTCATCTAGCTTGATGGGCTATTCTTCGCACAGTGAGGCGCTTTTAAGCGAGTGAAAGTAGTCTTTGAAAGCTGTCTTTTGACTAAGCCTCCGCATACATAAAAATGCCTATATCAATCTATTCCAAGACATCTGGAATTCTCCGATTAAGACGTAGCCGGGTAGTCTCCGATCGGGTGAAGGAATGCTAGTGCGCAAGCTCTTCTCAAAACAAAAGAAGAAAGGCCTATGGTTCAAAGCCCTATAGCGCTAGCCAGCAAGCATTAGATGAAGCCGATTTTGTCTATTTCGCATAACCCTTTCATGCTTCTTTGTAGCATACTGAAGATGCTGCGGGATAAACGATCTTTGAAAGGTAAATGAATGCTTATCCCGTGGATGCGACATTCGCGGTCTTAGCACTTTCCCTCTTTTAAGTAGGAATCTGCTAAGGCTAGGCACCTTCTTCAAAAGGTAGAGATTCATCTTTCAAATGGCCAGTGGAAGAATGCCCTGTGGGACTTGAGGAAGAGAAGAGAGTAGGGTGTTAGGGAGGAGAAAGAACTGAGCTTGACTTTCTCAACAAAAAGCGAAAGCGCTATGCTAGCTTGGCATGGAAGCTATAGCGAATAGAAGTCAGGAACCTTGGCTCATTCACCAAGGCTGAGACTCTCTAGCTCTGCTCTGGTTCCGCATCTAAAATCAGTAGCTCTGCTAAGGAATCAAGCATCCAATCAATCCGATAAGAGCATCCAATACGAATCACGTCCGAGACGGGAGAAAGAGCGTAGTAGTAAAGAAAGCGAACTCATTTCTTCGCAAATGGCACCATAGCCAACGCTACGCTCTATACTATCTAAAACAATTCTTTCTGGCCGGTAGGGGGCCTTCCGCATGAAAGCGAAAGGAAGCGACCGACCAAGAAATCATACATGCAAAAAGAGAAAGGGAATGGTTAGTGAATCCGAACATGAGTGGGATCGAGGAAGATAGGGCGTCTGGCTTCGAGGTTATGCAGCTAGAATTGGAGTTGCTACAAACTTGACTGCTGAACTCTGGGCTTGGGCTGTCCGTACTGGTCTCCGGATTGCCTTGGCTCGAAGCTTCGAAAAGGGATATTCGAAAAAAAAAGATAGGGCAGACTAAGACTAAGGTTGCTTTGCTTCCTTCACGTGAAAATGAAAAAATGGACAAGCAAATCGAAAACGAAGAACGAGGAGGCATTGCCTTCTCTTCTGCCATCTAGCCTCTCCCTCCTTCAAGCTACGGATAAAAAAGTCAGGGAGAGCGGGCTAGACAGCGAGTAAGACAGCTAGGTCAATAGGAGCAATCCATCGAGTGGGAGAAAGACAGTTACACCAATCCCGTGAGAAATCCTCTTTGAAGTTGAAGCGGGTAAGCAGGCCTTTCTTTTATTCAAGCTCTTGAAAATGTCAGGAAGTCAAATGGGAAATTGGATTGAGGAACTGAGCAAGCAATCCAGTGATAGTCTCTATCTTTGAAAGCCAACCCAGTTTAAAGTAGGGATTTTAGGCACAAAAGCTGCGAATTCTCTTGCTGCGCTTACGCTTATTCCGACAACAGATTCATCGGTCACTGGATGCGTGCTAACAGAAAAGAAGAAAGTCCGAAAGTCATTCATAAGGTAGGTAAGCAAGCCGCCCTGGTGCCAAGCTAAAGACAAGGATCACATCGATAAGAGCAAAAGCAAAGACGGCTTATGCCGAATATCTTGAACTCAAAGAAAACCAAGCCTAACTACTTTCATACCAGGAAATCGAAGATGTGCCAAATCGTTCTCTATCGAATCGTAGTCTAGAGCCAAATGAAACTGATTCCACTTGACTTGAGCAAGAATAAGTCAATTTCCCACGGTCAAGCCTAGTAGAGCTCCTAGTCCGACAAGACTAGCAAACATGCTACCGTTAACCATGCTACCACAGAAAGGAAGGGAAAGAGATCGGAAAGCACGCAACCAAACTGAACGCCAGCGCTTTCACTGGGAAAGTCTCCGTCTCTAGCCAAAGACCCGCATTCAAGCCCCATAATAGGATGGAAAGCCCAGGGAATGAAATAAGTGACTCTACCCTACGTCGAACAAGAGTTGGCTTCCTTTCTAATTCTAAAAGGCCTACTATGCTGCCTTTCTTGGCTTGCTGCCTTAGCTAGCTCCCTTTCGTACCGGTTCCCCAAGGTCTGATTCTGCCCTTAACCCAGCGCCCGTGGAGATAACGAGATTAACAAAAGATTTTCTCGGTGCGAAGAATAGCCCTACTCCTATATCCTCAAATATTCTATTTTAGTTAGCTACTCACTCAGTCCACAGATTCGGATTAGTCAAAAAAATAGAACTAGACAGATCAAGGAGAGAGAAGGCTCATCGATCAGTCTTAGCTATGGTTCCATTTCTTTATTCAGTCAGCCAGGCAGAAGTGGAAAATCAAATAGATAGAGTAGATCCTATTCTAGATGGATTAGATAGAAACCTTACCTTAGCGTGATTCCATGCCTGACTTTCCCGATAGCGGAATCTATAGATGTTCCCATGGAGCGGTAACTAGGTCCAGTGCCCAAAAAGGGAAGCTTATCGAAGGGAGGAGTGGAAGCTGCTCTGCTAATGCCCTGGCCAAGAGACGACTTATATCTACATCCATCCTCATAGTAAGAAAAAGCCAGTGAAAGCTCTCTTCTAGGCGCTTATTCCCACAGCAGACTCAATAGCTGCAGTTACGGATTCAATTGCGACAAGATCGTATTCTTCCTTTTCTGATTAACGTGCAAAACCTTTTTGTCCAATTCTAGGAACTGTCAGGTAAGAACCGATTCACTTCCTCACAACCTAGCATTTTATGTCCCTGGGTACCTTTACTCTAGTTTCAAAGGTTTGTAGCACTTGCTTACTGAGCTAGGGGGAGCTCCTGTCCCTTGCTATTGCGGTCACATAAAGGTTAAGAGCGAGGGGATCATTCACTTTGAAAAGCGAAAGGATGAAGACTGATCCTCGTTTCTTTTTTTCTATATATATCTATAGGATAAAGCCATAAGCTACATGCTTATCTAACTCCTGTCTGTATAAAGAAGGCTTCTCTTGTGTGAGACAAGAAAGACGACCTCGAGCTCGAGACTGACAGGGCAGGGCAACCTGTCTTCTTTTTTATTGTTTTATAATAAGAGCGAGATGCAGTAGTCTCCTTAGTTAGCGTCCGAGACTCAACTGTCAAAAGCTCAGAAAAAAGGTTCCAAGACGGTGCGAAGACCTAGACCTAAGCCTAAGCCTTCAACTCCGCAAATATCGATAGCCGAATGGAGGGGAATGAGGGAGCAAGATTCGGAGAGAGAGAAGGGAATGAATGGCCTATCAATCTTTTTGTATTCTTTTCCCCGGTGGACATAAGAAGAAAGTTTGTCTACTAGAATATGACTCGAGCATTGATGAATAGCTTATTCAACAATCTCAAGAGGCATTGTGCCCTTTTCTGATCTTATCCTCTTCTGGGCATGTCTGACTAGTGTAATCAGTCCCTTGCTTTCCTTCCCCGCTGTCACTTCGCCGGAAAGAAGTTCCTTCTAATTAGATAAGGGATATGCTTTTGTAATAGCAATTGGATGCTTTCTCAACACGGATTCCAAGGCTTATTCACCATCAAGCGCGGTAAGAGCTGCTATTTACTCAAGAGCGGCTAGTCTTGCAGCGGCAACTGCTTGAGCTCCTACTCTCACTGCGGTTACGAAGACAGCAAAGGGATATTGAAAAGAGGGAGCACAAGAGCTCTGAGTCATCCAACAAGGCTTACTGGAAAAGACTAGAAGAGTAAGGTCATCAGTCCCAGAGCCTATGAGTGCCATGCAAACAGCACTGATTCACCAGAAAGACCGTGACGGTTCATGTCCAGCTCCTTCTATTCTATAGTTCCTTCCCCCTTTCCTTCACCACCAGCTGGAGCGCAGTCTTCGCCGGTCTCCAGGTTATCAACAAGACAAGACCTATCACGTGGCTACGAGCTC
>NC_039768.1:180000-185000 GCF_004193775.1 Glycine soja | reverse complement strand
CTAGTGATTTTTCATATACAGATTCTTGGCCTCAGGTCGAATTTCCTAGGAACGGAAGGAATGGCATATACTAAGATGCCGGCGGGAATGGATTCTTGAGCCCCTTATTTACCTGGCGCCAACCTAATAAAAGATCGAAGTACCAAATGCTTAGGTCACCCGAGAGAGGCCTACGGGGCATTACGAGAGAAAAAGCTCGCCGTGGGTCAAGACCAGAGAGCTACAGGTACACCAGGGGCAACAGAGCACTCAGGCGGGGTCGGGGCAAGGGCAGCACGTCACGGAAGTTCTCAGCTTAATCTTACCAGCGCTATATCTTGGGTGCGCGATATGGTGGGACTGTCTAGCACAGACACCCCCATCCCTGAGTTACAGCAGCTGGCGGAGGCAACGCAAATCGGGGAACCGGCAAGTTCTTCCGCAGAAGTAAGGCAGCTAGTAGACCACCTCAGTGAGCAAGCCAGGGAGGTGGCCAGTGAAGCTTCAATGGAAAGAACACCCAGAGCTCTTGCAATGTGGATGGCTGGGCTAACGCTAGCATTCGCTATCTCCATAGCGCTTGCTCAAAAGGTCCGGGGTTATACTGGTTATTAATACGAGCCTGGAATTTCTGGTAAAAGGTATACTACGCAAGAAGAGCTCCTCCCCCCTAGATCTTAGCTTAGGAAAAAAAAGTCGATCGTAATTCGAAAAAAATTAAGGTGGGGCTGGGCAGTAGCACCGAGATCTCATAGAGGAGGCATTTTTCTCGCGGGCTCCCTTTTAGATGTGGATTTAGGTGGTTTTTTTTTATGCAAGACGAGTGAAATGGGAAAAGAAAGGTGGAGGTTGACCTGCTTTGTGACAGATGTGGAATGGAGCCTGAATCTACCATTCATGTTTTAAAGGGCTGCCCCTGGGCATCTGGCATTTGGCTACTCTGCCCATTAGCCCTTCATACTCAACAGATGCAGGCTCTCAACTTCTCAGATTGGGTGAAGGAGATGGGGAAGTGTCTTGATGAAGAGCAGCTGGAACTTATGCTAGTAGTTGCATGGGCTTTATGGAGTGATAGAAATTTGCTGCTGTTCCAGGACATACAGAACTATCCTGTGGATGTGGTGAACAAAGCAATCAGCTTCTTCGAAGAGTATAAGAAGGAGAAGCTAAAAATAGTGCAAACACCTATAGGTTGGCAGGCCCCACCCCATGGTGTTTATAAGATTAATACTGATGCTGCAATTTTTAACCAGCAAGGGATTGGCTGCTTGCTTCATCCCGCCCTTCCTTCCCTCACCTCACGTGCCATTGATTTAGATGAATTAGCTGTTGCGGCGCTCTTCTCTTTTCTAAAGCAAGGAATTTCCTTTCATTCATAAGTCACACAAGAATTTCTCAAGGTTGCAGGCAAGGCTACTAGAGAAGGGGTGAAACCAGCCAAGGGCGGGCTCCAAGGCGACAATAGCAATCGAGTGGCCAAGCGTTGAAAGAGAGGAAGGGCTAGCGGCAAAAAAGAATAAGAATAACAGAAGTTCTTGAGGGGAGATCTTTTCACTCTTTCTCGATGCAATAATAGTCAGTCTAGTGACTTCTTGATAGCATTGGTCTCGGAAAGCCCTCCCTCGGTACCGGGCTAAGGATAGAAGCGATTCCACCAGAGTGAAATTCCGTACTTATCCCAGCTCTCAAGGAAGATTCGAAGTAGGTACCTATGTCATGCTGAATTTCAAAGTAGTTTTGAGGTAATCGATGGCATATTGCCTAGAAGCGTCAAAGACAGTGATATATTTCGGTGTCGATATCGGCTCTGTTCATCGACCCGACTCTGTTTATCTCCGACTAAACCGACTCTTTGTCCCGATCCGGTAACTACACGGCTTATTGTGGTAAAAGAGAAAGTCAAACTCACAACTCTTTTTCCTTTTCTCGTGCACTTTCCTAAGGGCTACGTACTTCACTCCATTACCTTCTATTCGAACTCTGACACTTCTCTCATTGTGAAATTTCTATCTAAGTCCTGACAGCCCCTAACTTTGGCAAAGACTACTCGCTCGCTTTAAAAGCAACTCCATTGAGTCCTGTCAGATCGTTTATATATAACCTTTATTCATATATGACCTTAGAAAGGTTCTGAAAGAAAGAAGAGTTCCATTCGATTATCCGGGCTCATTGCCTAGTCCCTCTAAACTATCTAAAGCCTGGGGATTCTCCTTACCAGATGATCTCCAGCCTGCATTGTGCCCCTCTCGGATACCCTGCAGGGTCGACGTAACTCTTACCTAGGTAGACTGGCTATCCAACTGAATCGAGAGCCCAGCTCCCACTACTTCTTCGTAAGTGAGGTGAGGTACTTCTTTTGAATAGGCAGGGTTGTTCTAGGATGACTCAAGTGACGATGCTGACACCAAGGTTGCTTGCAAAGCATCGGATATGCGAAAGAGGGAGAATGTGCTACATCGGATATTGCTGTAGTTGATGAAAGAGCTGTAGTTTATGCTAAAGCATCGGTTACGAATGACCCAATCTATCTATGGTAACCACCCTTACTTTTAGTAGATGGAGATGCGCACCTAGGAAAGACGGATGAAAGAGAACCTGCCCTAAGAGATTGGCATAGGCCTGTGGGCCCGCTGCGGTAGAAGGCCTTTGCTGGCCTGTCGATCTATCCTGATTAACTTACTGACGCTATTTCTGACTAGAGAGAGGGCTTAGATCGGAGAGGAGCAGCTCTTTTCTTTTTAACATAAAGCAGTGATGAATGGGACGGAGCTGCTACAATCAATAGCTTCAGCTGCTTTATGTATTGGAGCAGAGGTGGCAGTTAGCAGCAGGAACAGGACCAGCAACTAGGGTTGTTCACAGAGCAGCCGTCTTTCCGTCTCAAGCGGAGAAGACATCAAAAGAATCTTTATCTATGGCTCTACCAGGGAATCCTAGTTAGTTATAGGGTTCTGAACCAGAGCAGAGATAGGAAAAAGCATATCCTATGTATACTGAACCTGAGCTTGCTTACCATAGGACTGCTATTGGATAGGTTTACCTTTTTTCTCCAACTCGCTTATTATAGTGGGAAGCTCGGCTGGTAAGGGATTCTATTAGGATAGGACTCCAACTGTAAGAACTGGCCTTAGTACTGCAGCAATTGGAAGGAGAACTGAAAAGACCTTCGACCATTTCATTTGGTAGCACGTTTAGCTCGTTATGAAACGTATTGTTAGAACTAGAAGTGTTCTTAGTCCAGGTAAGAGTCCAATGCTAGATTAATAATGTAAAATATGAGATATCCTAAGGTATTTAATTGCTTGTTTGATAGAATAAGGAGGAAAGAAGTCTGTTTCCTATTGATAGTGGCACTCCCACAGGCTGGCGGGGAACTCCCATATGGATGGCTGAGAATAATTCATATATAGGCTATAGGCTTGAAAAGAGTGCTAGCTTTCGTTAGGCCTTTCTTTTCCTAAAGATAGGATCCCACCTTCCCTAATTCTGAGCAAGAACATCTTATTCAATTCAACAAGTGCTACCCACTAATCTAATCTAATCTCAGTCGAATGCTCCTTAAGTTTAAGGGGTAAGTCCTCAACGAAAAGCCATAACTCTTAACCGTTCGGATCCCATATACGCATGGGCTACTTCACTCCTTTCTTTATTTCACGTTTTCTCGGGAAAATTAGTTGCAAATAGATTTCTGCCCATAAACGGACATTCAAATCGATCAACTCGCTAAAACCCCGTATTTTTTATTGCAAGTCAATTTTTGCCTATAGACGGACATTGAAATCGATACAGTTTCATTTTCCCGGGAATTTTGCGGAAAGATTGGCTGAATTCCTATCCCAAGAGCGGATTCTGATTCAGTAGTTTTCTTCAGGTTGGGTCGGCTTGAGCTTGAGACAGATGTGGTTCTTCTGGGTCAGTGCCAATGGGAACTACATATCAAAGAGACCGGGTTCCATTTAGTTCCAAAGACTGGTAGGGATAGGGATCAATTCAATCGACCTACTTCCCCTTACTATAAATATAAATAGTAAAACTACTCTGTCCCATAGTGAGAGTGGAGTTCCAAGCGACCATTTTCTGCCCAGCTTTCTTTCCTTTTGTGAAAGCATATGACATAGTTAAAGAAAAAGAAGAGAATGCAAGCGGAACTTCATCCGTAAGCGGTGTTGGAGGACTAGCAATTGAATCAGCTGTTGATGCAATAAAAGCTGTGATCCTAGGAGCTGCACATGATGGGGAATAGCCGGTGCATCGATATTCTGTAAGTGTTCCATAAACCGGAGGATTTCCGCTTTGAGATCTCAAAGGAGCTCATCTGAAGCCCCTCCCAGGCCAAGTTCCCCCACTGAAAAAGCTAGAGAAAGGTTGCTCAGCCCCGACTTCCCTAGGCCCTTCGTTCAACTCGCCTTTTGGCGACTACACTTCCTACCCAAAATAATAGATAGAAATATCGCAAATAGAGCCATTGCAACACCCATCAAAGGAGTAGTTCCCCACCCCGGAGCTACTTTACCATATTCTGAATTTAATGGTTTCAATAAATCCCCTACAACAGTTCGTCTTGGACCAGATCTAGAATTATCCTCAACGGTTTGCGTAGCCATAAATACTATTTTTTATTCATTTAGATCTGTTGACTTTGTATACCATTTCGCTGTAAATATAAGGATCTTATCCTATAGATCTATTGTGATCTTGAAACTTTAGAATTCTAATAATGGAAACAGCAACCCTAATTGCCATCTCTATCAGCTAGTTAGCTAGCCGCTCTTTCCCTAGTCTTAGCTAGTCTCATTTTCCTTCGGCTTCTTGTAAGGCTCACTTCACTTCTCTTGAAAGACAAGACAGGGAAGAGGTTACTATGTAGCTAACGGGAGAGGTATGAAGTTCTCGACCTTAGGGAGAGGTTAGAATACGCTCTCCCTCATAGCCCAAGGAAGGGCAGTAGCTTGATTACTTGACTGCCAGTTCCAATGTCACCTCGTTCTATCTATCTTCCTTCCGTTACCTTGTTCTTCTTG